>NC_045739.1:10121327-10202130 GCF_008692095.1 Etheostoma spectabile
ATGTTAGATTTGGAGTAGATGTAGTTTTTATTTCAACAAACAAAATACATCAAAACAAACACATTATATATGTAGCATATATATACTGTATATACACTGTATATATATACTGTATATATATATACATATATATATATATAAGAAAAAGCTGAATAATATATCAATTTTACCTTTATGCCAAGTTGACTGCCTTCGTGTATAAATGAACACACAAAGCGACCAAATGCTTACAATTTAAACCTTTTACATGTGCATTTGTGTAAACACTATATACCCTATATGTTCCTTTATGTGCAGTTATTTGGATTTCATGTTGTCAGTTGCTGCATGTGGAAGCAGTGCTGTGGTCTCCCAGTCAGCAACCCAATGCTGTGAGTGGGTGCACTGTTTTCCCTGTAAAGAGCAGTATTGTCCCCAAAGCCCTGTCAACTGGTTAATCACCTCTTTGATGCATATGGAGCAGCCTGTCACAATGGGCACATTGTAAGATGGTCAAGTGACTTCTGAACCCAAAATAAGAACATGCTTAATTTGAGAAAATGGCCTAAGATCAGGCGAGATTCCTGAACATGAAGATACGACTTTACTAATGAATGGATATCAGTAAGTGCTTCTGACACAAGTACTGTTAATCTAATTATGTATGAGAAAGAAATAGCTGGACAGTTGCTGTTTGTTTGGAAGTGTCTCTATGTGTGAATTTAATTAACAGCGAGACAACTCAATCATCATTGTTTCTTTAAAGATTTATTTCGGGCATTATGGCCTTTAATTGATAGGACATTTGAAGAGATGCAGGTCAGAATCAAACCCTGGGCCGCTGCAGTAAGGACTGAGCCTTAGTACAGGGTGCACACTCAACCAGGTGAGCTACCAGGGCGCACCTCATTATCATCTATTTTCTATGGAAATGCAATTGTAGTGTTGATCTTTTAATATTTCGGATATGTGCACCAATCCACCAAATGAAAAAATTCAATGTCTGAAAATTAAAGCCATTTTGTAGTTGCAGCATGATTTAAGTACACATTGATTATCCATGCAAAAGCCTGTACTATAAAGTTGAACTCATAACTGTCTTCCACCAGAAGTTTTCCATCCAGCAGGAGGAGACAGAGTCTGAGGATTGGTGCTCAGATATCGGACCTGCTGCAGGGCCTGTACAAAGTTGACTCACACCCAGTGAGTGCAACTACATGGTTGTTTTTATTCTTTGACCTATACTTTTTTAGTACAAACTATTCTAATAAAACAATCAGCTGAGATTTGTCCACTTGGCTATCAAATGACTTTACAGAGCAACATTAACCCAAGAAATTTCAGAACAGCAGTCAGTGAAAATGTATTTAATTTTTTGCTCAGTAAATCAGTATACAGTGCAAATATCACAGTGGGAATTAAACCAATAAATGTTTGGTGATTATTTTCACATTCTCAACAACAGTGGCTTCAATAAAGGTCCATGGTTTCTACATAGTCTGGCAGTTTCACGTTGCCATCGTGGTGTCAACCTCAGTGTCAGCCCTGGTGGCCCTGTCCCTTCCAAAGCGAGCTGTGGGGGTGACTGCTGTGGCTTTTTGCAGTTGCCACTCCCTTCAGAGATTGATGAATTGATTGTGGGGCTGCTGCCAGTGTGTCTGTGCCCTGGGTGAAGGCGTCCCGGTTACGGGTGGGAATCCCAGCTATGGCATCCGCCCTAGGGTTACTATTGTGGCCGTCCTGCAGGGGGGCCTGGGGGCTGGTGGCCCCGGGAGCAGCTCTGACCCACATACTGCTGTCACACCCCTGGAGACACAGCGGCAATCTACCCTACATGGACCTCTGATTGGCCCAGACAAAATTACTCTCTGTGAAGTGCTGCAATTCCACAGGGAAACTACCTGATTGTGCCAAACTTCTCTTGATGGCAGCAGTTAGCAAAGGCCAAAAGAGAAAGACGACAAAGATCCATGTCCTCCCCAACTATTTGACTTGCTCTCTCCCAGCCTGGCTCCCACATTTTCAATAACCAAGCTTGTATTATTTGCGTTTAATTAATCTGGTTTTAATCTTAGTTGGCAACTGGTACGATGAACATTTCAAATTTATCCTTAAGTCAGAATCTTGACAAAATCTTGACTGCTAAAATAAATCAATAGATTCTGGCTTTTTCAATGAGGGAGGAGTGGATTTAATTGTTAGAATGTTTAACGACATAGGAGAACCTTTTGTTTAAAACCCATGTCAGACACAAATTATTTGTTTTAAAAAGAAAAAAGTGTTAAGAGGATCTATAAATTGTGTTTGATTGGGGGAAGGAGGGAAGCTGAGACATAAACAAATAAGCACCATCTTTTATAAGGTCTCCACTGACGAGTTAAATCACAATCAAAGTGTGTATGATAACAAGGAAAAAAATGAGTAAGGCAAGCAAATCTATGTTTCAACCTTTT
Source organism: Etheostoma spectabile (assembly GCF_008692095.1). Classification (NCBI taxonomy): domain Eukaryota; kingdom Metazoa; phylum Chordata; class Actinopteri; order Perciformes; family Percidae; genus Etheostoma; species Etheostoma spectabile. Next base: position 10,123,760 of record NC_045739.1, read on the forward strand.
TATTGATTGATCAACTTAGTGCCAGGAATCATTAAATCATTCAACACTTGTGCACCAGTTTGTGTTGTTTTTATTTCCTCCTCTTGATAATATTCCACTCACTAAATAAATTCCTTTTTTTGAATAACCTTCATAAGTTGGAATGTTATGCAGTCTTGCTTTTCAACATTTTTCTCCTTAAAATCTGCCATTAGTCATTGAAAGAAGGATGTTAAGCCACAACAGTACTGTCAGTGCATCAGTGTTACAGATCATAGCTGAGATACTCGAATGCTGGACATTCCAACATACAAACCTGTTATCAAAGAGAAGTAAACTACCGGCAATATAAGGCCACAAAAACAATATTCACACCAAACTGAATGTAATAGAGGGCACATCACACACACAAGCTGCTGTCAGTCATCTGCCAACACACTGACCCCAATATCTACAGTTGTCTCACCAACACTTTCTACTTGACCGTGAATACCATGGTATACTTTTCTTGTTACATGAACATATATACAGTTGCGCTGATATACAAAAGCATGCTTTTGCATATTGGAAGGTTGTTTGGTAAACTTTACACTAAATCCATAACATTTATCGGTACAGCATTGTTCCAGCAGCAGTAATTTAGACTAACAAATATAGTCTGAGGAAACAGGCTATTATAATTCACTTTTATTACAGATCTTGTACAGTATTAACATGCCTTATGATGCAATATTATCATCATCTCTCCTATATATTTTTTAATTACGTGATTTGTGTGAACACTCAAAAAGACAACAGTCTGATCTAGTTAGCATAAAAAAAAACTACACTAAAATCAACAATTGCCTTTTGGTCCAAAATAAATAAATACTCCATTCAAAAATACAAGAAAAAAACAGACATTACATTTTGTACAACAATTATGCATTTAGAGTTATTTTGTGCAACATAATACAGAGATACGGTCAACACAAGAATCACATATAACGTCACGCCAATTAGGTATGAATAAATCAGGATGACAAGCAATGTGAGTTTTTTTGACGGATATAGTGCAGCTGCTCGCACAAACTGACTTCAAAAATAAACATTCAAAAACCATGTAAGCTCTCTGATATCGCCAATCTCATGCTCCACTGCATCACTCTCCACATGGCAGCATTTTCTTCTCTGCCACAGAGCTGGTACAGTGTGCCTGTTCTGTCATCTGTATTAGTTCAGCTATCACACCTTGCTGCTGGCAGACAAATCATTTTAACCTTTATTGAGCCAAGCAAGTCGACTAAGAACAATTTTTTATTTATTTACAACAACGCCTTGCAGTAGTTTACAGCTCTTACAATGAGCCCATGAGCCAGTACTGGGATCATCTCCATCTCCATGCAGATTGGGCTTCTTTTTTCACTAGCTGCCGAAGCAGTAAATGCACATTGCAATAAAGGGAGAGAAACCATATAATGCACTTACAAGATAAAACCAATAAACAACCAATAACAAATATAAATAAATAAATAAATACATGTTGACAAAAATATAAATTGTTTCGTCTTTCCAGTATGTCATTAGGTTGTGTGTCTAATAACTTAATATATAAGGAATAATAAAGACATTTGCAGAAAATCTAAAATAACCCAAATTTCTTCCAGCACAAATCGAGCTCTTAAGCACATAATTTGATGGTAAAAGATCATTTTGGACAGAAAATGACAACTTTACATTTATCAGGGCCTGTATGAGTATACGGCTTTCAAACAATGTGATATTATTCTGAGATAGTACTCCCACTATACTATTATGACATTCTTTATAATTTACATTAAATGTAATGTATCTGAGGGAAGGTTGCTCTGCCATCTCGACCGTCTACATCATCACGTTTTCTGAACAAATCAAAAGAGGACTGAGGTCAAAGGTCAAAGAGACTGCAAAGTAGGGGAAATACATATGCCTTTACAGTTACATTATACAATTACATCCTGATATTTATGTATTCTGCGTGTAGAATGTAAGTCATTTAGGTCAACTTCAACACCATTTGTTTGTAAATATTTAAAAACGCTCACCACAGATCCAAACAAATTAAATTAATCAAAATGAAACAAGTATTTTGGGGAGGAGAAAGCCATTGAGAGTCACCCCTCTGGGAGTTTTTTAGCACAGCCTCTCCATGTAAACACGATGGATCAAATATAACCACTATCTGGAGCTGGCACCCAGGCTCTTCCCCACTCTACTGACCGGACTCTTCACTTTTTGTTCTTCAGCTGATTGGCCAGCCAGTCCAGACCCTCGTAGAGACCGTCTCCACTGGTGGCACAAGTGGCCTGAATGTACCAGTTGCGGTGGCGTAGAGAGTGCAGGCCCAGCTTATCTGTGATCTCTGCAGCATTCATGGCATTGGGCAGGTCCTGAATAAAATCACAGGTGTGTCAATGAGGATGCCACAGTTGGTGGGAAAGTGCAGAAAACAAGGAATACATAGGAGACAAGTAAGCCTATACCTGTTTGTTGGCAAAGACTAGAAGGACAGCATCCCGCAGCTCGTCCTCAGCCAGCATCCTCATCAGTTCCTCACGAGCTTCGTTCACCCGCTCACGGTCATTGCTGTCTACCACAAAGATCAACCCTGCATGGTGAGATACATGTCTTTTTAAGGGTTACTCAAAACAAAACCATCGGCTCTACTATCCCTAAGTCAGTTTCCTCCCACTGTTTAACAATATGCTGACATATTGTTAAAAAAACATATTGCTAAACCAAATTTATTCATTGCAGAGGCTTTCAACATGACTAAGATGATAATAACTTAAAGCAGTTTGAGGCTGTTTGCAAATGACCTCTTTTAAAACAGTCAGATATGCCCTGTGCTGCAAGATCTGCCAAAGGACAGAGGGACCCTGTTAACTCCAACAAGGCCAGCTAGTGCATCATCTAGGAAGCTGCTGGTCCGGCTCACCCTGGGTGTTTTGGAAGTAGTGCCTCCACAGGGGACGGATCTTGTCCTGGCCACCCACGTCCCACACAGTGAAACTGATGTTCTTGTACTCCACCGTCTCTACATTAAAACCTGAATAAAAAAAATCAAATCAAAATGAGTTACACAAGCTGAAAGAACTCAGTGACAGGTGTTTTACCTATCAGGCGGCTCACGCACCGATTGTGGGAATGGTGGTGACGATCTCCCCCAGCTTCAGCTTGTAAAGGATGGTGGTTTTCCCAGCAGCATCCAGCCCCACCATGAGAATCCTCATCTCCTTCTTGCCTATCAGGCTCTTCAAAAGGTTGCCAAAGATGTTCCCCATGATGTAAGGCAACTCTCACCTCAACTGCAACAGAACTGTTACACAGGGAACTGAAGAAAGTACTTTCCATATATAGCAACAAAGCCATCAAAACAAACTGTGTGAAGCATAGAAAGTCAAAAACCACACAAATAAATCATGCGGTGAGACACAGTAGCTCTTCAAAAGCAACTCTCAACATTACCACCTCGTTAGGGTTAGGGTTTGAAGCCACCTCACAGGAAAGCCAGTAAAAGTATACTTCACACCTCGGCAGGCGGCTGACCTAACTTAAAGGCTGTTGCTTTACACTGTACACAGCTTGCAGGCAAAACTGGCCTCCGTACTGCGTCTCTGTTATGCGGATCAGCTTTCATGTGGTGCAGAGTAACAACCTTTATGCTGTTTGATGGCTATTGAATAACTACCAGTGTAAAAATCAATTGGTATTACATTAAATGACACGTAACCTCAGGTTGTGAGATAAGGCCTATGGAGCACACAGATTATAGCTTTAGGCGAGAGGCTTTATCCCTGACCATTACACATATTATACTGTGTACTCTTCTACATGTTTGTTATAGTGTATTTTTTTTAAACATATTTCTATTTTATATTAATGTTCTTGACTGTTGCAGTACTTTTCTCTATTGTTTATTCCGTTTGTATATGTCTATTGTATGCACCAAACGTACCAAGGCAAATTCCATGCAAGTGAAATATTACTATGGCAATAAATATTCTGATTGAATTTGACTTTTCTGTCTTGGTATGGCCTCTTTAACAGGCCAACACTGCTGTCAACTTGGGCTAACATAATACCAAAGGGGCAGTCTTTTTCTTTGCTAATTTAGGTGTATTCCAAAATTAGTACAAAAATTCCATCCACAGCCTGTGAAGCAGTTGGAGCATCCCCCTTTTACTCTAGAAAGCGCTTATTTTTGATGATGCGCTTGTAACTGAGGCGTTCACTGACTACGTGTCCATTAATTAATATCAATGCACACGCTATAGCTGCTAGCATAGCATTTTACAGCTGCAGTGGCAGCACATCCATCGTACATCTGTCATAACGCGAGGGGAAGACGTCTGATATGCTGCAGTCCAAGCAGGCGTTGCATTTAAATGAGCCAATTACGTATTTATAGCGTGAAATGATAATCATTTGAGCATAGTTAAGATAGCGTCAATATTAGCTAGCTAACGTCTTCAGTATTTCAAAATGTTTTTACATTACAGTCGTACAGTCACGACCAGCGCACCAGTCGGCCTGATGTCGTCGATTAACGGCATTTCGTTTACCAAGAGGCGTTAGTAGGCGTTAAAACAGCGACACATTCGCTGCAGGAACCTTTATTACTTGCATACATCTTTGAGCATTTTCCACCATTTGTAACTCTTTCACACTTACCCCTCAACGGCAGGCAGGCTACCAGCTGGATTCAGGCAGAGGACTGGATGATAGTCTCGCGATGAGCAACGGTTGTGAAATTGTGTATTCTCGCGATAGTTGACAATCACCTCTCACGTTTGCCATCCTCGATGACTTGTTAAAAGCCAGCAGCACTGCTGGAGGGCAACTGTAATTTAATTGTCTCTTCATAAAACATGAATAATCATGCGTAACAACAGCATCGAGCTTGATACTTAACCTGCTTTTTCTTTTAATTTTAGATCAAACAGTGTCCAGCTTTTATTAAAACACAACATTATTTCTGACAACATTGCGTAAATGTTAGTTTTGTGCTGTTACAACATGAAACCAACAATGGGACCAATATAAAATGTAACAGAGTGTCTGCAGGCCAACACGCTTAAATAAATAAAATAGGAAAATAATCTTAATGAATAAGTAAAGGGCAACTGTAATGGGATGCCAAGTGATACTTCCTGTGTCACAGATAATGGAAGTGACAGGAGGTAACAAAACATAGACTGAATCAATATTATAGCAGGTTACTAACCTCAAGTACAGATTTTGTATTATGTGCTTTCCTGTACATTTCTAGGGTTTTACAGGTGGCAATAGCCTAGCCTACATGTAGGAGTACGGAAGGAACCTCCCTTCAGGGATGGGTTTAACCCATCAACCATAAGAAAACAACCCCATTGTGATTAAGTGACATGCCTGAGACCAGCCCCACAGACATAGGTGAATCCATCGTTTGTCTCCCACTTCCTCTCTGTTGTGTGTCAGTCAGTGGTCCAGTGATAGATGTGTTTATCAACTCAGTGGTGAAGGCTGAGGAATAAAGAGGGGAGCAGATGTTTGCAGCTGCAGACCAGATTATGGGGTGGAGTGGATGTTTGGGGAGCATGCCGAGTTTGTGTGCACAGGGAGCTTCTAGAGGGTTACAAGGGGGTTACAGCGGGTTCGGGTGGTGGCAGGAGAGGTGGGGTGGGGAACTATGACTTAAAGGAGTCTTTCCTCTGAAGTGTCTGCCAGCATGCACCCCAGCAAACACAATCACAAGTCTCGTTGGTTCTGCTAGCTGAACTAATGAGGGCCTACGCGTTGAGGGCAGGGGCTTTGATGTTCTGCGTAGCTGGCTCCTTGTGTTTTCTCTCCCACTCTCCTTCGTTGCCTGTCCCACATCAAAAATGAAAGGGGAGTTGAGAAGCAGATGTTTTGAGGCATGAATTTATACAGAGTACACTTTATTCACCCCCTTCTCCACACCCCCATTTGTCCTTTGCTTCTGCATCTCTGCTGTACATACAGCAAGGATATATCTCCCTATCTTTATATCCAACTAAACACACTAAATCGCCTTACTTTATACATATAATCATCCTGTCAATCAAAGTGGGTAACTTTTATCTCTCCTAACTTCCTCTCTCTGCCTCCCTCTCTTTAATTTCAGCCCAGTCTGGTTGTCATTACTCGGGGGCAGTCAATGTGTTGCTATGCATGTGTCTACGTCTGCAGTGATGAGGGGGAGAATGGGAAAGAGAGAAAAAGAGTAGAGAGAGGGAGAGAAACCAATTCCAGACTGTCCACCAACCTCTGTCTCACATATGGGCGAAACAGTGACAGGAAATTCCCTTTCGAAGCAGCTCCAGGGTGAAATGATAAAGGAATGGAGAAATGCAAACCAGAAATCCATTCCCTTATCATTCTATATGAGTCACCGTCTCACTTGTATTACCTCACTAAATACCAAATACCAAACTGAATACCATTCAGCCACTGGCACTACCATTCCCCAGGAGTTGAGGGATATATTGACAGAAGTCAACTTATTTGGCACTAAATCCTATATGGCAGACTTTGCATGGAGTCTGGATCATCTCAGATATCTAGGAATGCTGCTGTCGTAAATTCAGTCAGGTGTTGACGTGAGAGTTTTGCTAAATCTGCAGTGTAACAAGAATGAAAGTGCAAATCACTCAGGTCACCAGGAGTTCTGTCTGACAGTTCATATGTGCGCACCAGCATGCATGTTTTTGATTGTGCGTCAGTAGTAGTATTCCTACATGTCTTTGTGCATGTGTTTGAGTTCCTGTGTTTATGTTTGGGTGATCTGTCTCCCAGGTAGCAGGGACACAGCGTCCCACGTGGTTTAGCGAGTCCCTTCCTTGGCTCTGAACTCTGGACAGATGATCCCCTCAGATGCTCTTACAGCAAAGACTGGTATAATCGCCCCTACTCTCTGCTCTCTTGATGCTTCTCGCCAGTAATAAAAGTCATATTTTAAGGAAACAATATCCTGCAGCCATAAAAAGTTCTTCTCTCAGCATGAAGTGGCCATAAAAGGCTCTCACCTCCCAAATCTGTAATGCGTAGAACTTGCCCCCCCCCCCATTTACACAGCAACACACACACACACACACACACACACACACACACACACACACACACACACACACACACACACACACACACACACACACACACACACACACACACACACACACACACACACACACACACACACACACACACACACACACACACACACACATTTCAGCATCAGCACAAGACTATAGCAGGTCCATCTCTCACTCTGACATGTACTACATGTGGGAAGAATCTATGGAGTGCTCGGACTGATGAAATCAAACAAAAGACAAAAGCAAGCGCAGAATAAAATAATTGAGTCATGATTTCAAGGAAAGGTGACACACATCACAGTTACATTCATGAAAAACATCACCACTAGTGACCATTCCCGTGAAATTACTATTGCTACAATGGTTTAAATGAATCAGAATGATTAGTTGTTCAGCATAAGAAATTCAAGGACTGACTTTGTCTCCAAATCTTCACCATCTGGAGTTTTACAATTATACAAGTTGAATAAGCTTATGTGCTTTCTGTCCTTATATATCAGTCCTTCATAAACCACAAAAAACACCGTCCCCTATCTGTCTTCTTCTATTAGTAAAACCCAAGATTTAAGTACTATAAGTACTGTTCCTCTGTCCGTGTCACAAGTGCAAAATACAAAAATATCTTGGAGATCATTAGAAGAGCCCAGTTAAATGTAAGATAAATTGGGATAAGACTTGGTTGTCTAACAGCACGAGTCTGTCAGTAACTGGAACCAAAGAGACAGGCTCCAACACAATAATAATATTAATAATAATACATTTACAAATATACATGAACACATTAAAAAGCACAGCTACTATACAATGAATGAGTCAGCATGTAGACATTGAAATAGAAATGCTTCTCTGCTGTTGCACTTCTTTGTTTTGTGGGAAAGAAAAGATTGGGTATAGGCTGTTTTCATGGCTGAGAGGGCATGGTCTAAACAGACCATGGCAAGACAAATGACATGAGTCACCTCTTCAATCTCTGACTTGGCATTTTGAGAATAACAGCGGCTACAAAAAGAAAATAGATCCCAGATGATGGACAAAAAAAAAAAAGGAAAGGGGGGGTATAAACTGATTTTTGGGACACTTACACAAGGAGCAAAACAAACGCTCGAACAAAAGGAGTGGGCGAAGGGACAGGCTCGCCATCTTGAGTTCTGGATGGGTAAAGGCAACTGGGAGAACTGGAATCTACTTGCACACATTGACCCACTCTGTGAGACGACACTCCTCGCACAGCACGTAGCAACACCAGTGGAACCTGCAATTGCAGCGCTCGCTGCGTGTCTGTTTCAGGATGTTGTGTCCCCGGCCGCAGCACAGCGAGCCGCAGCTGTCTGTGCTGTAGCTGGTTTTGTTGCAGATGCGTCCTTGTGTACCCGGAGAGTCTAAGGACGCATCACGCTCACAGAAATCAGGAGACTTCTCAAAGTACACCAGCTCCCTGGACATGGTTCGACGGCGGCCTCCGTTGAGTCCCCCTGTGCTCCCGCTGGCGCTGTTTCCTGTTCGAGGGTTGAAAACCCCATTGTTCTTGTTCTGAGAGTTGACAAAGATGGCTGACAGGAACTTTTCCTTGAGTAGAGAACCCACAACCCGGAACTCTGGAGACACATGCCAGCAGGTCTTGAACTGACAGCTGCCTGATGTGCCATGACACTTGCACTTCCTCTTCATGTTGTCAGTCACTATCTGTGTAGAGAAATGTAAACGATGTCACAAATTAGAAATGCAACCCTGAGTTTATATGCCAGTGAGTAGTGAGAATGCTATCGGAGCAACGTTAAGAACACAGTGGATAAGGACATTACTCACCTGTCGTCCCACCCGGTTGTTGTGTATCCTCATGCGAGCGTGGATGTCTCTTGGAGACCCGCGGGAGTCAAGCCAGTCCCTGGAAAAACGGTCCCCAAAACGGACGTCATGACTGCAGCCCCCCCACTCCCATGTCTCTTGCATGGAGCTAAGCTCATCTGGTAAAGGCTTGAGCGGGGCGGAGGGGTGGGTAGAGTGCAGGCTAGCGGGCAGGTCGCCATGGTGACCGTTTAGCTCTGAGGGTAATGACCGTGTCATGCTGAGGCCTACTCCACCCTTCTGCAGGGTCTGCAGCTGCAGCTGTGTGAGTTTCAGCCGGATCTTGTCATCGTCCTGGCGACGCTTGGCCTCGCAGCCACACCCCCGCAGCTTGCCCATGCTGCAGGCCGAGGCCACAGAGTGAGCCACACCCGCTGCCAAGAAGGCCAGAGAGAGGGCACTCTCACGAAAACCTGGAAGCAGGAGATACAGTTCACACTCTGCGAGTTGAAAATGATAAACAGTCCTGTGTCTGTCATACCTCAACCTCCCCACCCCACATGCCTAACAACCCCCCCCCCCATAATTCTAGCATGCCCCAGGATCTCACCCCTTTTGAGGATGGTGTTGTGGTGGGGAAGCTTGCCAAGGCCCTCCAGTGAGGAGCAGTTCCAGCGCTGGTCCCGGAGCTGGTGCTGGCATTCATGAATGGCCACCTGGATGCCCTGCAGAGCAGAGGCTGTCACATCAGGACTCCGCACACACATCCGCATCTGACGTTTACTGAGGCCTGCCAACCTCAGGCACACTGAGTTAGGGGTTAGCACTGGATCTCCTGCCACCTTCAGGCTGAGGATATCATTACACAGCACCCTGCAGAGAGGGAGAGAGAAAGTGGGGGGGTCATTAGAGCTGGTCGGGAGTTCATTATTCAAATCCAGAGAAGCATTTAGCAATGGAAAGATGTTTTGGATACTTGAGAAAATAAAAAAATACAAAACCATGGAGATTTAAGATGGATGTACTACAAAATGTATCTAATCTCTAAGGGCTTTCCCAGACACACATAGCAATACAATTTGTTAATCAATTGCACAAGTATTTACTACAGAGTTTCTACAGATGATGCTTAAGGGACAAATATAATTCTAAACAGATCATCCAGCAGTAAAGTTCCAAAAGTGCAAGTTACTTGACAAATACATTTGATGGAGATAACAATAGTGGGTTAATTCCTGAATAGGCTACAAATCTAAAAAAAAAAAAAAAAAAAAAAAAAGATTAATTCCAATGCTTCAATATTACACAAATAAAAATCAAAGCCAGATGTTTCACTTTTTAACTAAATATGTTAAATATTCGTTTAAATCATACAGTCATACACAGTCACTTCCCTCAATTCTTGTCGAATTCCATGTAGCAAGAAACCGCATGTAACATCAACTCTCCTGGCGCTCTCAAGTGCACTCACGTTAATGCAGGTGACATAAGTGCTGCTGCCAAAATCAGGAATTGGTCCCAACGGAGTTTGTTTGATAGCTCCATTTTGTTAAGAGTCTTTCGCGACGTGACATTAAAACACTGGTAATAAAGTCCTGTATTGAATAAGAATATCAAAAAAGGAGACGAGTGGAGTATTATCGATGGACCGCCAAACCGAAGAGTGAAGACGAAGAACAGAGGAGCTCGGGGGCGAGAGTAAACGGGAGGGGGAGAGGAAGAGGGGAGGGGAGATGCCTCCACAGGCGTCTGTTTGCAAAATATTGGACAACAAGAGAGTTGGATCACCAGTTGATCATTTTATTATTTGAGAGTGTGATCATTCGCCCAAGCGTAAAATTACTTCTCCAAACTTTTACGCGCACCACAAACCGTGCGTTAAAATACTCTGTTCCTATAAACATAGGCTATTTATTAGCTATAGAAATATGAACGTATTCAGACTTGCTTTTTATTGGTGGGTCGGTGGATTGTGTAGGATTGACTTCCATTTTTTGAGAGAAAGAACAAAGAAACGCTCGGTAAAATGAAATATGGAACGTCAAAGAAGATTTTGTCATAAAAAGGGGTGAGTTAAATGATGAATGGGGGAAGGGGAGGGGAGAGCTGCTGGTTCCACTGTACGACAGGGAGGCAGCAGCAGGCAGGCGGCTCCGCTAACAGACCCTCTAACAATACTGTTTTAGGCATGTGCTCCCCTTCCTCCCACCTCCATCAGAGCGGCTGTTCCTCATTGTTGTGTTTGAAACAACTTCACTTTGTCACTCCAAAGTCTTTATTTCTGAGTATAAAATTATATAGACTACATAAATTACAGCTAGGACTTTTGTGTGAATATTAATCACATTATGGCCTCACGCTCCAACAAAATGCGTAATAGTACGTAGGGCCATGATGCCTTTTAAATACATTATTATTATGCTTATTTAAGATTGCTCAACAACATCTCAATTATCTATTCAAATTCGTTTTCCATGCTCAGTAATGACTAGGCCTATGAAACCAGATACCAGGCTCTCTGTCAGGACTTTGTGCTGTGACAGCTCGCATCCAATCAATTAACATATTTATCCAAATTAAGCATCTTAAACAATATCTAATGCTGAATGAACAGGCCAATCACTCATATAGTGAGACTGCTAATTATCTCACAAATGTTTTCTCAAACCGGACGGAATAATAGACACTGCTGTTTAAATCGAGAAGGTGCATGTGCTTTACTTTCATAAAATTAAGTTAAAACCCCCCTCGAACACGGTTCGCATAGTGACACCAATTCACCTAATCTCCTTCCATTCCCTAAGCTGCAGCAATGAAAAGTGCATTAGCATTCTGCCTTGGCGTGTATATCTAAGTGGCTTAAAAAGTGATTTGAAGTTGATTTGTATATAAAAGGCCCCCTTTATCCGGATTGAAGCTCTAATCTGCTCGGTGTCGCATGACTGCTCCAGGAAACTCGTTTGAGCACCTTCATATAAGGCTGGAGTATAAACGTAGGATGGCTGTCATTAAATCCTTTTTACAAAAGCCCACTTCCTTTTACTGTCATCTGAAGGAACGAGAGAGAGAGAGAGAGAGAGAGAGAGAGAACGATGGAGAAGATGGTGGTGGTGGTGGTGTGTGTGTGAGTGTGTGGGGGTGTGTGTGTGGGGGGGTGTTCGACATACAACCTCTGCAGTGGAACATGCAAATTAGCAGAAACATGTCACATAATGAAACATTCACCCATGAACCAACATGGAGAAATTTGGGGACACTGAAGCCTGCTCCTAGTCTGGGGAGAGATGCCGCAAAGTGGCTCAAGCTGTGATTACACAGGGCTACATGTGCGTCGAGGGAGGTCTGCAGGCCAGATGTTTGGAATGGTTTTTATTCTTACTCGTCCCCTCTTTTCCTGGTTCATCATACATCAAGCTTCTGATTGGAGGCCGTATTTCACCTCTCCCGCGCTCGAAAAAAACATTTAAGTATCCCAGCAGGCAGTGTGAGTTATGTGACAACTAAGATCTCATTGCGTCTTTCTACGTGCAAGTGTCGTAGTGCGTGTGCGCGTGCGTCTTGAGCTATTAAGACTGGTGATAACTTTGTTTATTGGGTCTGATCTAAATTATCTAAATATTAATCTAAACATTTTATGAGGGACTATATTACGAGTCCCTCATAAAATGTTTTAATTGATAGTTGGTTTCATAATGTAAAACGATGTTTTTAAAGGGATTGGTGGAAAAAGGAAACGCAGTGAACATAAATGTCCTTAGTCACTGCACATTTTGGGAGCGCATTTGGAGAAAGGAGGAGGAGATGCGGTTAGGGAGTAGGCTAATCCAACCACCGGGTAAAAAAGGGCAGTTTTAGATGGCTCATATTCCGCTGTTACTGTATTGCACCGTGACACCAGCTTTGAGCAGCGACGGAGCACCAAACCAGGCGCACCCACAGCATCTGTACCAACATTGCTTCAGGGGCACTTCTTCTTTCTGCAAGACTGGATGGAAGAAAGCGCACGGCCAGTGGGAAAATACTCTCAGCCGCACACATTTACAGGGAATCGATTATGTGATGACCGTGAGATTCCACAAGTAAAATGCGCAACTCTTCGGATTGTCCTATTTTTTTTCTTACTTTCTTTTTTTTCTGCCCAGTTGTGTTTCCTTATTCATTGTGCGCCCTATGAAGAGCATTAACTATCCCACCCTCCAATCCTATTGAAAAGGCTCCGAAAAAAACAGAGGGAGATGAGAGCAGCAAATCCCTTTTTTATTCCCCTCGTAGCGCTCAATAAGAGAAGAATGTGTTGCCTATCAGTCACCGAGGGGATCAAGTCTTCGGGACTGTCCCACGCGTTCAATGCGCCGTGCAGAGCATCACTGAGAGAGACAGAGTGAAGAGGACTGCAGCAGCAGCAGCATCCTGCCTGGACACTTCACATCATTTAGCAACCTGTCTCCACTCAAGATCCATTTAAGTCAATTAGGGCGGTCTGCTTCTCTCACCATCAAAGTCCTCTTACCGGACTGCGGCGTGGTGAGTATATACACCTTGCAGCATTTTGACCATAATTCATTAGATCATAATCAGGGTGCCACATTAACTAAATTAATTTTTTGTCCACCAGCCAATGTTAACATTTTTTTCCAAATTTTACCAGCCATGCAATATATTAACATTGTTTTTTTTTGGCTGGTGAGTGAAGTACATCTACCAACCACTTGTATAATTTACTAGCATTTAGCTGGTGGATGGTGCTAATTTTGTACACTGATTATAATGATAAAACATATTATTATATGGAAACAGTTGTGAGCAACTGAGATGTGGAAAAACTGTGAGATGGCTTCTGTCTTTTTTTTTCTTGTTTTTAGGCCGATTGTTGATTTTAAAGCTATGGTCATTATGTTATAAAGTCTGCATATCTGTGCTGGAGTGAATAAATCAAAGGTATTAGGAACTAGACTGTAACGTGGTCTGAAGTGAATATATTTAACGTTTTTTCCTTCTCACATTTGACTTGACTTGAAGACGCGATGAGGAGTCTGGCGCTGCTGTTAGGGGTGAAAGCCGCCTGCATCTTGCTGGTGTCTTCGCTCTCAGGCACAGGGGCCGTCAACAACAGCGGCCGGTGGTGGTGAGTTCCCCAGATTACTACTCCTGCTACATTGATTTTGTTATCATCAGAATCCTAATATTGAAAACTTCCTTTTTAACGCTGGTTTGAGCGGGGAAGATCCTGCGCTACCGTCTGAACGGTGTTTTATTGGGCTGCCACATTCCAGGCTGCATGCTGGAAATAATGTGTTAGTTTTGGCTCCGTTCACAACTTCTGTTCAGCCTTTGAAAAAAGAGCAACCGCATGATATTAAATCTTGTGGGGTTTATTTGTAACGTATTGTCGCTTTAGTGGAATTACAGCAGACTATTAACAAATTACATTTGGTTTACCTTTTAGATTTGATCTCTCTCTCTCTCTCTCTCTCCCCCCCCCTCTCTCTCTCCCTCTCTCTCCTTCCCTGTCATTTGGACTTTGTGGTTTGAACACGAGACATTTTTCAGTCCAATGTGGGATAAATTAAATATAAATTATTTGATCAAGTATACTACTGTAGGCCTACATTGTTCTGTCTGTACAGCAACCTAAAAAGTAAAACTGATGATTATTTTGTTATGGAAAACAAAACTAAAATAGGATCTGTAGTTTGCGTCAGTGGGCATGTTGTCCTGCTTTTGTTTAAAAATCTATAAACTGTGGGTTGGGTTTGTTGAGGTAATGATTTAACGAAAGATGTTGTCGTTTTGCGGCGTCATTAGATGGACAGTATTTGCGCACAACGTCAGGCGTTTTCAAATATTTATATTTTTATATTTACATCAACTGAAATCCAAGAAAACACAGGAGTAAAAAAAAGACACCGCAGAGTTGTTGGAATGAAGAAAACATCAAAAAAGACGGCACTATTATTAATATTCCCAGGCCTCGCCACCACACAACTGCTTTTCCGGATAATAATGCTTAACAGAAGAAGCAGCCATTACACTACAAGTGAATCAACAAATGTTGACACAGAAATCTCACATAAATTGCCAGCAAATCAAATGAAAAATTACAAAGCCTGTTTACTGAATCACTCAAACTAGAAATGTTCTGAAACCTGACCACTACAATGAGTGCATTAAAGCAAGGTTGAAAGTGATCTGAAATGTGTATACAACTGGAGAAGCGCAGGTGCAATATTTGGACACAAATGGCCATAAAATCAAATAAAAGAATCTGATATGATGTGGCAGAGGGTCAACACACATTGAGTTTTTAACATTTGTGGTAGAGAACATTTTACCTTTACACCATAAACCCAGAGGCCTAATGTTTATTGACTTGTGACCTTTTGACAAGTGAGATTGGACACTCATCTAAAATTGTAGCCCACTTCTCCTACGCTTTTTGGTTTATCACATGAGACAGAAAATTAACAGAAAAGAAAAGACAGGACAGGACAACATAGATGCAAACTTGTTAAGGAGGATTTCCTGTGAGTATGCCACTTACAGGGCATAACAGATGCTTAATATTTAGCAGAAGAATATGATTACAAGCTCTAAAAATTAAACTGACACGTCATTGTATCCGGTTCAGACCCAAGTGATTTATAAACAGTAAGAAAACAATAATGTCATGTTATTTGCCAAGCTGAAAATCTGCATTCTGACTCTGAGACTTTCCTCATTTGCTTGAAACAATGTGTCACTGGTGTAATGAGATATGTACATTTAAGAAGGCACACTCATGAGATGCCAAGACACATTAGTTTAAGAGTGTAGAGGGTCATTTATGAGTCCTCGACTCTTATTTCTCTTGTTCTTCTGTTGTGCTAGGGGAATTGTCAATGTGGCCTCCTCATCCAACCTCCTCACCAATTCCAAAAATGTGCAGTTGGTCCTGGACCCAAGCCTGGCCCTACTGAGTCGTCGCCAGCGCCGGCTGATTCGGCAGAATCCTGGCATCTTGCACGCCATTGCCGCTGGACTGCACACTGCCATAAAGGAGTGCAAGTGGCAGTTCCGCAACCGCCGCTGGAACTGCCCGACCACCCACAGCCCAGCCGTTTTTGGGAAAATTGTCAATCGTGGTGAGCCTCTCTTGTCTTTCGCACCAGGCATTACTAAATATTTTCCCATTTGGCCAATAAATTGGCAAAGCCAAGTCTAGGAGGTTGGAATGGGTTCTGACTGGGAAGATTTGATGTTGTTTCTTTAGGTTGCCGAGAGACAGCATTTGTATTTGCCATTACCAGCGCAGGGGTGACCCACGCTGTGGCTCGCTCCTGTTCAGAAGGGGCCATTGAGTCGTGCACATGCGATTACCGCCGCAGAGGTCCTGGAGGGCCAGACTGGCACTGGGGGGGCTGCAGTGACAATGTAGACTTTGGCCGGATGTTCAGCCGTGAGTTTGTGGACTCCAGCGAGAGGGGCAGAGATCTGCGCTACCTCACCAACCTACACAACAATGAGGCTGGCAGAATGGTAAGGCTTTGGTACTCAAACATGCCATGATTGCCTGTTTTTGTCAGAATTCAATAACGCTTCACATGTATTTGTGATGTCCAATGTATAAGATTGCATCATGCTTTGGTCTTCCTTTTTGCAGACTGTGTCATCAGAGATGCGTCAAGAGTGTAAGTGCCATGGCATGTCAGGCTCCTGCACCGTGCGCACCTGTTGGATGCGCCTGCCCAGCTTCCGCACAGTGGGAGACTTCCTCAAGGACCGTTTTGATGGTGCATCCAGAGTTGTTTATGCCAACAAGGGAAGCAACCGTGCCTCTCACAGAGCAGACCCCCGACATCTGGAGCCTGAAAACCCGGGTCACAAACCCCCATCTGCCATGGACCTGGTCTATTTTGAGAAATCACCAAACTTCTGCTCTTACAATGGCAAAACAGGCACTTTGGGAACTTCTGGCAGAACATGCAACAGCTCTTCCCCGGGCCTGGACGGATGTGAGCTGCTCTGCTGTGGACGTGGGTTTAAGACCTGGACTGAGAGCGTGACTGAACGTTGCCACTGCACCTTCCACTGGTGCTGTCATGTCAGCTGCTTGAACTGCACCAGTACACGAACATTACACCAGTGTCTATGATCACAGGTGGATACCAAGTGAATATTTAGGCATATATGAAAGACAAATAACTTCTTAGCAGAACAGGTAGTTGGCTCAGAAAGCCCATAGCACACAGGTGGTTTGAGATATTAGGTAGAAGCTAGAAAAGCTTCAAGTGATACAGGGAACTCTCTGGCACAAAGAGAAAAATCAGTCAGTGTTTTTGAAAATAGAAAATGGAGAAAAGCACAAATATATGAACAGGGTATAGAGGGAGTATACTGTATGTGCTTGCTTCTTGCTGTATTGCTCAAAAGTAATACAATGGGTATTTAAACACTACAACCATCCACGTAGAATGAAATCATTCTACATTGATGTTCACTGTGGATAAATAGAATTAGAAGAGACGAAAATGATGTGAGGGAGAATCGATTGCTGTAAACAGGTAATACTAGAGCCTTCCTCTCCCCCACTGAGGGCAAAGACTGGACACAATGTTTCACAGATGTTTCTGTGGCCAGAGAGCCACAAACATGTGCTCCCATAAACTGGTGAAGACCTCAAACAAGAAGGAGTTATTTAAAAAAAAAACTATGTTTTGTTTTCTTTTGCTGAAGTTTGGCTTCTCTCACATGAAACTGTGTTAAGTTTATCTCCAGGGATGGGCAGTCTGTTCCCAACTTGTGTACTTAGGCCCTGGATGCAGCCCAACCACTTATAATTTCCTCACCACATTTGCCCTTCTTATTTAGATTTCTCTGGAGTTGAATACACCTCAACCCTGATTTGCCACTCTGACTTACCACAGGATGGTCCTGATGTTACATGACTGGGGCCGGTGGCTGCCAAGGAAAATGGAAACTGAGTGAACAAATCTTATTGAGGCAATGTAATTTGAATGTATTATCAATACACTGAATATCATAGCATGAATTAATGTAGTTTGGCAAATCTGATGGGGTCAGTTAAAACCTGCAGAATCCCACCATGCTCTCAAAATGAAAACTAATGCTATTCGGAGACATACATTGAGGAAACAAAAAGACACAAAGTTCCTGTTAATACATGAGTGTAGCATCAAACTTGGTCCAGGTTTAAAGTAGGCTTCTGTGTATTATTTCATGCTCGGCTGGAAAAAGCAGATAATCATTTTATTTTAAAGAAAACAGCCTCTGCAGAAGAGATCATTCTGTGCATCAGCTATGAGAACCAAAATGCTGTAAATACTAAAATGTATGAATATATTTATAATGACGTCATTTGTGAGTTTGCTGAATGATCTATGCACCTGTCAGTGGCTGGAGAATATGCCATCATTAGTGTAAAGTCAGGAGATGTTTTGGTCTTATTCTTATTCTGGTCTTTTTTTTTGTGTAATGTAGCTGACACAAAACCAACTCTTACTAGAAACAGAACATTATCATGTATTTGATTGTTTCCTGTAAAAACACTTGTGTTCATGCACTGAATATTTACCTTTTTGTATTAGTGTAAATACAAAATATTTATTTCTGAGGATTTTTATACTGTTATAGAGAAATGTAAGAAAAGACTTTTTTGTAGATTTTAATCAACAGATTTAGGCTCCAGTTGGTTTTGTATTGTATGATAGAACAATAAAGTCTATATTTTCAATTAAGTTACCCTCCTGAATGTGTCAAAAGATGCTATTATGTCTGTTGTAGTCTGTGTTTGAGATAGTTTTGACAACCAACCAAGTGAACATATAAGCCTGTCCCTGGGTGTCCTTTGCTTAATCCTATTACCACCACCAAAGCAGCCTCTTTCTCCGGCTCACAAAACATCTCTGCATCTGTGCTCCCAACCACAAGAGACAGCCCCTGCTTATCCAGCCACATACCTTATTTTGTACAGTATAGGATTTTACTACATTGAATGCTTTGCTAAATTTGCTTAATGTCTTAAAGAAATAAAAGAAATAGCATAACAAATAGTGAAAACCTAGAGTCTCCCCCAGCCCCTGGCAACCTGACTAACCACAGGAGTCTGGAAAGCTTTGCACTTTCTCCTTAGCCCACCACAGCACAGGAGCAGCCAGGGTCATCCACATAGAGCACAGTAAGGTCACCAACACACACCCAAAAATACAAAGGTCCTATTAACAGAGCAACAAAGTTGTAGCTGTAAGGGCAGACAGGGTAACATAGGACCAAGGACAGGGATGAGGCATTTTCTGAATTACAGTCTTGATGTTACAGGGCAAAAGGAAAGGAAGACAAGGGCAAGACGTTAAGTAATAAATTGAGCAAGGATTGGTCAAAATCTCAGAGAAAGTTGAAAGTTTAAATCTGTAAACCTAGGGGGATTAAGAGGATAAAAATGACAAAACAGAGCACACTGAATCAAAATACTGCAAACGATGGGGTCACAGGACGGTGGACAGCCAGTTGAAACAAAAAGACGAGGACTGAAAATGTATATTGATTACAGAGTAACACAGCTGATGGCTCCAAAACACTAATATTGACAATACACAGGATTTGGCTTAAAGTACGCAAAGCAAATAGAGAAAAAGTCAGGAGAAAGCAAAAGCTCACAAATGTGAAAATGATACAATCCTTGCCTTGAGAGAAAATGAATAGGAGATCATGGATACACAGAAAGAAATAAAAAAATAGAAGTGGCAGACAGATTTAAGAAAAGAAGAGGGAAGGAAGAGTTCAAATCCCAGGCGTGAGAGTGAGGTGGGAGAGTTGCTAGAGAGTAAGTGGAGGGGGTGCTGCCTGTGGGAGTGCTGAGGAGTCAGTGATAATTAGCTCAATTAGTGACAAAGGCAGTGTAATAAATACCGACTTAGTGTCTGGGTCCCTGCTGGCCTCTCTCTGCGCAGCCTGCAATGTGGCCATGGCCTGACGGACAATTCATTAAACTGACAAAATACCCCACCGTCCAGGCGTGACGCAGCGAGTTAGCCCCCAACAGGCCCAGCTCATTGTTCTAATTGTCTGGGCTGGAGTCACTTTGTGGCCGCCCCCTCCTTCACCCACCCCGCCTTCACGCTCTGCCTTCAGAAAACCAATGGAGTTAATACCCCTACCTTACTCTCAAGTAGGTGATCGGCAGGTTGGGGGGAAAAAAGCAGTAAGAGTTCCTTGGGGTGGGGCGGCTGGTGGGGGAGGCAGTGGGATTAGCGAATGGAGGTTGCCTGGGAGTGCTGGGAGCAGCACCGATCGGAATGTAGGAGAGATGAGTCCAGAAGCTCGGATGCAGGACAAAGCGAGAGTTAATAAGGAAAGATTGAAGGGGCTGGCGACAATGGGCCGCCACCCGAGTCGAGATGAAATTGCTTCCGAGGATTATTGGGAAAGGGTGTGAGCGTTGTAGGCTTTTTTGTGTGAGTGTGTTTGGTTGGGCATTTTGGGTGCAGGGGCAGGGGGAGCGCTGGATTGATGGCTGCCCCTCTGGTTGGGGAGCAGGGGACCAGGGGAGGCTAACCGGCTGTTCCCACAGTCTGTTCTGCTGCAGCCACCTTTGACACACGGGGCTGCCAGGCGGCAAGCAGGCAGCCATGGTGAGAAGGGCACAAACAAAAACAACAGCTCCAATACATAAGTCACTCTCTCTGGAAGGCTGGTGGAGAAGCACAGGCTGGAGGTGAGGGCGTGAAGGGGGGAGGAAGGAGAGTAGGAAAGTGTGACTGGCGGAACAAATAAAAAAAGAAATAGCGATGCCACAAAATCCTGTCAGTTACTGTGTTGTCAATATCTTAAGATAATAACACACTGACATCCAGTTGTGGTTTGCATCACATTGTTTGTATAACATTTAGGCAACATTTACTTTGTCTTGTTCCCATTTTATCAGCTTTCTGGTGGTGTCTTTTTAGGAGCAACATAGCAGGGGTACAGGGTTACGTAACTTCGTTGACACTGAAAAATACAGCCACACTGCCTGCATTTGACATGAGAGGGAGAGTGTCACTTAAAAAAATGTAAGAAAGGAAACAGTATTCACTTACCCACATTGTGCTCCCTACAATATTTAGTTAAATCACCACAGAACATACAGAAACGATGATATGGCATAACGAAAGCACAGCAGCTTCATATTAAAATTCCTGCTAAATTGTGGATAAATGTTTGCCCGTTGGGTGGAGTTGGCTTTAATTTGAAGGGCGTATGATAAGGAATTTTGAATTGGGTTTGGGTCACCGCACTGAATGATAGGCTGCTCACTGTGGTTGGGATGGACAATGTGGCACGGCTTGGATCTGGTGCACAATACTGATTTGATTTCCTTTGGGCCTCAAAATTGTAATCCTAGCATTTAATTGTGAGCCAGGTTCCCAATTAATTAGGGCATTATTATAATGGGAAAACCCTTAAACTACTCATGTAATAATCAGAAGCATTTGTTTGGTGCCCATAAGTGACCACAGGGCTGTTATGTAATAAGATATGTATTCACAGCCTCATCATACACATATTATGTAAATAAATTATAATCAACTGAACTTCACCTAAAGTTACAGAAAACCATAGAGCAGATTAATAGCGGTTAATACGGAGGGTCAAATTAACTCAAATTCAATTCAGACTTGAAAGAATAAAAAGAGTGTGCAAGTGTGCAAATGTGTACAAGTGTGTGTGTGCAGTTTGTGTACATACCCAAGCCAGTGTGTGTGGGTGTGTGGATGGCAGCTGGGAGGCAGACACGGTCCAGGAGAATCGTCCCCTAGCAACTGACCTTTTCGGCAGATGGCAGTTCCAGAGTAACAGCCACCCAGCATCACAATAGCCATGGCCTCCTAACATCTCCATCACTTCATCATCTACTGGCCTGCCACAACCTGTCACACACAGAAGAGAGGGAAGGTTACATTCATCCCAGCATGCTTACACACATTCAAGTGTGCCCTCTTTCTTATCCTCTTGCTTCAAGTCCAAAACATTCCACACACACACACACACACACACACACACATCAGTTTGGGTCTGCCATCGCCTGTTTCCATGTTCCTGGGGTATGCAGCAGCGGAGTCGAAAAGGGGATGACAGGAGGATAGATTTAGGAGAGACACGGCGGACACTCGCGGCTGTCCACAAACCTCCAGACACTCTCAAACCACTGTTTTCCGTTGTTGAGTTTTCTGCACAGGGTGGGAATGTGGACAGACCACTCGACCATGGTGAGCAATCAGTATGTCTGTGGTCAGGCTCTGTGCCCCTTTGGAGCGAGATGGAGTGCTACCCCTGCAGTAAAGGTGGGAGTGATATAAATTTGCAGTGTTTTTACATGACATGCCAACACTCTACATATGTGTATAAAGATGTTGTGAATAGGAGCCCCCTGTAACAGACGTGAGTGAATAGGCATGGGGTGATAATATATTTTGAGATATCAACACCCCGCACCCTCTGCACATACACAGCATGGCCTCTTGATTGTCTTGGCTTCATGGCCGTTTTCTCTGTTGGCCCATAATTGTGTGGATATTAAATATTTTTTTCAACCTCAAGACTGCTGAGATAAACACCTCCTCACGTGAAACATCACCTCTAATGTAATATCTTGTGGTCTTCAGTCTAATGCAAACACTGAATGGTCAGCTTTAAGTACTGTTTGACCAAAAAATCGAAAAGCAGAGGCAGCAGTTATTCAAGAAGAAAAGACTAAATCCCCAATCACACATCTGTGAATGATTAACCTGGCAAGACCAGACAAGAGACAACAAACAGATGAAGTAGCATGTCAAAATTGGTTCCACAGGGATTAAGTGTTTTAGGTGGAAAACTGTGCGTCAGAGTGCGACTTTAAACCACTGTATATTCTGGAGGAGATCATATGCTAGCAAACACTGTTAGTCCTCCTGTAAACAGAGCGGTAATGACAGGGAAAGACGTTGGGCAAGGACAACCAACAGTAGAATATGTTTACAGAAATTTGACAATGTATGGGTACAGCACGGCAGCGTTTCAGCTTTGAGATCCACATAAAATTTGAGCACAAACTGTGGTGGAATCTTCTGTATGTGACACAACATAAACCTGCACATCATTTCACCTGTCCGCAGGGAGGAAGCATGCATTGATAAATGACAGCAATATGTGTCTGGCTATATTGGATGTTAACACTTCTCTTTATCCAAATGTACCTCAAATTGCCAAATGTACAATGTTTTTGTACAGTACTGATTTACTTGCATAGATGTGAGATCATTTAGGCTACACAGTTAAATATGACTAACCACAGCAAGTCAGAATTACTGTATTTGCACTTAATCAATACAGAAGATTGTGATGGGTTTATTATCGGTTGGCCCACCTGGACATCATCTTGACCGCAACATGCCATCTTACTGAGAAAAGGCATGTGGCCATTATCTCTAATCTAGTAATACTGTTGGAAACAAAAGAAGAAATGCTCAGTTTTTGGTTTTAATTACAAGTTGTTTTTTTTACAGCAACAGTGGGCGAGGGCTCAGCACTGACACAGCAGTACAGGAATGTTTATTTGCTGCAGTTTAGGAGCTGAGTGGCTTGCAGGAACTATGACACATTCCTGTGTCACTGGCTGTCCTGCTCGCAGACACACTAACACATTCAAACACTGGCGCCCCATGTGTTGGTTCCCAGCTGCAAAGACACACACACAACTATTTCCTCCTAATGTGTCCTGCACACATCCCCAGAATGTGGAACCTCTGGAATCTGTAAGCAAGCTCAAATCATATGCTCATTCATGGCAACTTAGTGTGACATGACTTACTAGGCCCAACACTTCCCCTGTGTGTGTGTGTGTGTGTGTGTGTGTGTGTGTGTGTGTGTGTGTGTGTGTGTGTGTGTGTGTGTGTGTGTGTGTGTGTGTGTGTGTGTGTGTGTGCGTGTGCGTGTGCGCTAACATGTGTGTGAGCTCACTTGCATGTCTGTGTGGCTGGCAACACACACCTCTCCATCTTGCCTTCTGCAGTTTTATCCATTATTCCCTGCATCTGGCAGCCACGGCCTGTAAAGAAGACATTTCTCTTGGCAACTGTTTTTTAAAGGCAGTGACACAGGGGACAGCCAACCACAGGAGCCACACATCTTCCAATCTACATGCTCACTGAGAACTGCTTGCATAACAGAACCACCCCATTCTCCCTCTCCCATCTCAAAACACACACAAGTTCTTTCTCAATGTCACACTCACACACTCAATACTGCTCCCAGCCGCCATTGTCTCTCTGCAATATAATCACCCAAGCTTTGAGGGCTAATCACTTCCAGAGCAAGAACTGTCCTACAAACTGTGCCAGCAGCTTTTCAGTACATTTTGCACCCTAAAACGTTCCTTCTGGACCCTAAATTGATATTGTGTGAGTGTAAAATGAGCTGGGTTAGCTACGGAGTGACATTAAATGCTACATGTTGTTGACATGAGCAGTGTCCCAAGTGCAAAGTTAAATAAGGAAAATTGCTTTGTAAATGTCATCGTTTGGGATGCTACAACCAACAACAAATCACAAAAGAGTGCTGAACTCTCAACATTGCCTTTCAGAGGAGAATACTGATAGATTCATTGCATGCTGAGTTCACCTGATTGTGCTCTTGGTTGACACTCAGTTGCTGAAAAATAAACACATTGTTTGCATAATCGAAATGGCACAATACATGCATTAATTAATATCACATGTCAGTGTACAGCTGCAGTAAGCAGCTTCTCTGAACTGCAAGTATTTTGGGACTGGGAGGCATTTTTGTTTTGCTTGGCTACTAGTCATAAACTTCTCTGGCATCTGGATCATCTAAAAAGACAAAAATGTGTGTTAGCTTGATTGAATAATTGTTCTGATTTTGATTGGCTACCGGCGACACATTTATCTAGCAGCCAAAAGATTTCCTTCTTTCATAAACAAGTCATATTGGATATCAGCTTGATTCACTTTTCAGATGATAGATGAATGAGGTGGCTCATGAAGAACTGTGGGGTGCTAGGCAGATGTAGGTCTAGTGAATTGTACGCTGTTTCGTCCGCACATTAGTTCAGGTACAAAGGCATGTGAGTGCTCACCTGCTTTTGTATTGCAGGGGTCTGGAGTTTTCTTTAAGGATCTCCTTCTTTGTTTACAGTTGACTGAAGACCCTTCCTTCTTCACCTTCAAGGTTGTACAGAACCTGGCATTCTCCCTCGGAAAATAAATGATAAGGACAGGACATTACGCATCCCCTGGGGGAAATTCCACCTGACCTATTCTATCTGTTTATGAGTTTGTTTCGAGGAAATGGTGCCTCACACAAACACACCTCAGTTAGCCCAGCTGGTAAATCCAACATCTTCCAGACAGATCTTTAGGCCACCATTTCAAAATGAACAACTTTCAGGTTTAATAAACCAATGTCAAATACAAAATCACCAAAACCCCAGTGGTCACCAAATTAACCTTCATGTGAAGTGTGAGGAAACAATCTGCTGTAGATAAGTTAAACACATAGGCCTACTGTATGTGGCCTTGTGTGGCAGTCTTTGTGTGTTTTTATCTACTGTGCATCTTAGGTCATCACCAATGACAGTTTGTAGCAAATCAACTCAGTGTAAAGCTTTGAAACGTGATAGCGTTTGACTTGAAAATGATTAACGGCTGCCATCTAGTGGAATTAATGTCAAATTACAAACAAACTTCTGCCTATGTGCAATATCAACCCACCTGTGAGATAGTTATAAAGATTGAAGCAAACGCCTAGGCTGCAAAGGAAGATCCATGTGCTAATGTTTTCATAGCTAGCCAGCTAAAATGAGCAGATGATGACACTAAAGAACGGTTATCACCGGAATCAGTTCGGTTCCTTCTCAGGACGACGGAGCAGTTTTTTTACTTTATTGCGTAAACAGCATAAAAACAGTTCGGCATCAAGATAAAAGTTATATCTTCACTCTCTTTAAGGCGATACATTCTTATCAGGACATATGTAGGCCTACAGCAACATAAAAAAGAATAATTAAATAAAAAACAACGGAAGTAAAAATTAAATAGCCTACTAATACAAACTTAACTGAAAGGTAGACAATATCACTACCTTTATTAAAATCCTGTAGCATATCAGTGAACACTTTTTTATTTATAATTTGGATTAACTCAAAAATATTTCCTGAATTCAATTCTGATTGAACATAGATGGAGAATTTTTAGAGCAATCTCATTTTAAAAAAGACTAGCTATATATTCTACAACTGGACCTAAATACAGAAACAGTATAACAGAACTAGAAGAAAACACTTAAATATTAAGCATATTATCTTATTAGCTTCCAGCTTAATTTTGTGATTGTTAAAGAATTTCTCAGTTTTTCTTGCGCACCTACGCTATTTTAAAACCAAGAGCATCACGTATCGATTCCGGATGTTAGGTAACGTTGTTAACTAACACAAACTGTTTCAGTAGCTACAGTCATCTGTGGCAGGACTTACTTACTGACGAGCTTAAAATACAGTCACAGAGCGTAGAATTCAATCATTGACAAAAAAATCCGATCACAGGTGTCCTCATGGAAATACTTGGTTGAGCGGATCCTTCGACCACACCAGGGTGGTGGCTGCTGCGCACCATTTCCTTGTTTGCCAATCACTAGATAACAGAAGAAGAAATCGAGGAGGAGAAGAAGAGAACTTGAGAGAACAAAAACAATTTCAAACTGAGATGGCCTTGTTTCATGGTTTAATGTGCAGCTGTGGTGTAGCCTACACATGTTTAATGTTATAGTTCATGTTGATGTTGTAGACCAAAAACAGAGAGAACAACAATGGGACGTGGTTTATAATTGGCGGTAGGCACCATATTCATCATCATGTTCATGTGCATCATGGAGGTTCATACTGGCCGAGTGCCCAAAGACCAACATCAACAGTTTGTCACGAGGAACATGGTGGGTGATGCCACCCTGTGGGACATCACTAATGCCAGGGGGACTGAGTTGCTGCGTGCCACCCTCAGCTTGCAGATCTCAGCGGAAGATAGGTGGCAGACCACCTGTGACTAAAATAAAATAAATCCTGTCTTGTGTTGGTTGTGGAACATCGCCTCAAAAAGAACTCATGTTACACAGTCACAGTGCGTGTGCAGGTGGATGACACAGAAATGCTGTAGGCTAGTTGTCTCTTCATTAATGGTATGATCTGAACTGATCAGAAATGAAGATAACAAACAATTTTACCAATTTCCCCCCATATTTTAACAAGGACCTCTTAAGCAGCGCCCTGCTTGTTTCAAATGACAGTAGGCTACTCTAATTACAATCAACAATTATTTCCATAAGATATTAATCCATCTATAATTTATTTGATTATAGTCTATAAAATGACAGAATATTGGAAAAGATAAAATGCCCATTATAATTTATCTAAGAACCTAGAGACACCTTCAGAATGCTTGTTTTGTCCAACAAGCAGCCAAAAAAAAAATATATATTAAACTTACAATGATACAAAACAGAGAGGAGCAGCACATAACAGTCACGAACACCATACGGCGCATGTGCCAGGGCTTGCAATCCTTGAATCGCTACAACGAGATCTACACGCGCCTGTGACGGCAACATCTCTCCCAAAAACACCAAATTACTTTTGTGCACATTTCAAAGCCATAAACGACACGCCCACCAGGAAGTCCATCACTGGGACCCTTGGGACCCCTTTCTCCTCCTCCATCCATGACATTTACACAAAACACTGCACATACAGAGCCTCCAGACAAGCAATAGCTTCTTCCCCCCTCCGTCAGACCTCTTTAACACCTGCTGTCCCCCTCTTTTTACACACCACACACACACTTCCCCCCCCCCCCCCCCCTTTCTACACATTCTCATGTCACTTCATGACCTCGCCTGGACCATAACTGACTACTTGTACCTTACTACATAAATATCCAAAAACTGCTTTTACTGTTGTTTATTGCAATATTACTTTGCATTTGTTTACATAAATTTACACTAACTGTATTTATTTTTATTTACATCACTGTTTTTAATTTTTTTTTTCTATCATTGCACTACATGTTTGGTATTGTAGCCTACTGAATGTTTGTATCTTGTTCTGCACCAGTTATTGTATCTTGTGATGCATCTTATCGTGTCTCTTATTTTATTTGATGAGCTCAAAAGGTACATTGAAAGTCGGAGAAATGCGTTAAAAATAAAGAACTTTTTGCAGCCAGCTAATGTGTATTAGTGCTGCGTTGGGTAAAACATGCAACAACAAACAAATTAGAGAAGCAATCAGAGGAGCATACTTTCTAAAATGTTCCTTTTTAAACAGGTAGAGAATTCCTTCTAACTGTAAAATCAACGTGTTCACACTGGGATTGCAAGGAGATTATTTCCTCAGAATTGTAAAGCTGCACATACCACAAGTACATATGTTTCTCAAGTTGTGCCATATCCTAAAACTAGTTTTAATGATCCAAATGCCCAATCTTATGTACGTTGTACAGTTTAACAGCAGACTACTTTCATCTTGTGAAAGTGTTTCAAAACAGTTTTTAAAGGCAGTGACAGCCAGACTGTTTTGTTTTTTGATCTAGTGACGGTTGCACTAAGAAGTGGTTTTAAATTGCACATGTAGTTAAGGGTTAAAAAAATTGTCTGTCATAATAAAATACAAATCTGAACTTAACGTTAGTATGCCATGTCTTTCTTGCCTGTATCAGGGTGGTGAGGACTGATGGGCGCACTGAAGGTCACACAGGTCTGTCTAAGTGTCTGTCTAAGTCTAAGTGTGTGTTGTCAAAGTAAGAAAGAATACTCTGTGTAGACGTGTTGATTTTACAATATGTCATGCTTCTGAATGTTTTCATTCACTGTAGGGGTTACTTTGTACATGTACTTTTTGAATTGCACCTGGAATTTGTATGTAGGAGCAGCCAACACAGATTTTCCGCTGCAGAGAAAATAAGGTCAAAACTTACCTGAAACAGACATAACAAAATGTCACGTGAATATAAAGCAGTCTAAATTTAGCCCTATTTAGCCCTTTTCCAATTTAAAATGTTTCTCAGAAGAAAGACACTGCTTACCCATATTGCCAAAGTTTTTAAATTCAATATACAGTGGAAAAATATTAAATAGTATTGTAGATGTATTACAGTGACACTTTGTATATGTAAATACAATCATTTTTTTACTTTTTTAATTGAGGCTTACAATATAAAATATGTTTTCTGTAACACTTAACTAGACTAAAATGTCTCATTATAATGTAAGATGTAAAATATTTAAAACATGTAAAATTATCAAGTTAAAAATGTTTCAAGACAAAATAAATTCTTTGGCTTCCTTTTAAGTATCAAAATACATACACTAGAGGGTGCCTTCTTAGACCCATAACATATCTAAGAAGGCAAACTCTTGAAATTATGCTTTTACTTTGTGTTAAATCACATTAAGTAATAAAAGTTGCTCCAACGTTGTTGTAATGTAATATACAATATAAACCTTTCTTTTATTAAATAAACTAAATATACCATGCATACTACAGGCAGCTACCCAGTACTTTACATCCTAAAATATGACATGGACTAATAAGAAAAGCTGTATAAATTAAAATTAAAATGTAGTAAGCACAGTTAAAGGCAGTGTGTGTGTGTCTGATCAGTATCTCTACAGAGTAATTTCCTAATGTGCAATTATTTGTAGTAATGTGAGTCCTGTATAATGTGGAATTTTAAGTTTTGTGAAACAAATAGTTGTATATCTCTTAAAGGAAGCAGTGAGAAACTGAATGAGAAACTCATTTCAAGTTAAAAAAATAAGCACAAAGATGTGGATGCCATCATAGTCGAACTAGAGAAAATCACTTTTACAATAAACTCAGCTTTATTGACAGTAAAAAGTTTTGAGAATATCAAGGGGCACGCATTTGTAACTGCAAGAACATCTTGGAAAGCAACATGACTTGTTAAAATAATGAGGCAGTTGTACATCTTTAACTTTGAGGTAAAGTGTTTTGTCATGTTACATCATTCACAAAATATCGTATAACATTGAAAAGTTCACACAAGGAGACAAAAACCATGCCTCATTTTCACTTCTTGAAATTACTTCACATTTCAAAAAGAATTCACAATTCAGGAAAAAGCAGAAAATGACAAGCACACATGCTATATTCCATTCACACACATTTCTCTAATCAAACCAAGTGCATTCCTAAATTACTTTTTTTCTCAAACAGTTTCAAGTATAGTTTTGCCTGCGATCAAAGGAAATTAAGTTAAACTATGAAGCAGCAAACCCACAATAACAAGTAAGAATACTGAGTTTGGTCTCATCTGTTCCCAATATTAACATTATCAGATAACTCACCATACTGTAGCAATAAGGTATTTGGGTGCTATAAAGAAGCAGGAGGTAACATTTTATGGACTTGAGTATGCTGGATAAGATTTGGAATATAGCTGATTAAATACACCAAGGCTGAAACAAACAACACTAAATAGATAACCACAAGTGATAACTTAACAGATCAAAACTGATTTGTTAATTCATGTTTAAATAATGAATTTGTCAATTCACTTACATTATGCAAATAGTTTCAAATCTCAACTGCTGAGTACAAAACCACAAAGAAATTGTTGTAGTTAAACTGATATTTAATTCTCTGTCACACATTGCAGCAAACTTCAGTGTAGACCGCAGGACCGGTGCAATGCTGTGATATTCTGTAGAAGGCCGGCTAAAATGCACTGGTGTTGCAAATTAGATAATCAATTATTGTGAGTATTATGCGATTTATCAGTGCAGTAGAATAATCACGGGAAAACAATTGTAAAGTCATCAAGTGCTTTAGCAAACATGTTCATTTAGAAGCAGGGAACCTAAAAGTGCAGTCCTGTTTAGGTATAGCACCCTGGGCCATTTCAGTTAGTCTCTTACTGTACACAACATGGCTCATGGTCTGATCTGCACCAGTATTCACCAGGCTCACTTTAAAATCCAAAAACCTATTTTACATCTGAGCC
Organism: Etheostoma spectabile; assembly: GCF_008692095.1. Taxonomy (NCBI): domain Eukaryota; kingdom Metazoa; phylum Chordata; class Actinopteri; order Perciformes; family Percidae; genus Etheostoma; species Etheostoma spectabile. Next base: position 10,154,682 of record NC_045739.1, read on the forward strand.
CTGAAGGCTCTAAATGTTTAAGTTAATTCCTCTCATCACATCGCTTTGTTCTGATAGTCTTGCTGTGCAGCTGTAAATATTCTATCTATCTTCTGAGGTCACTTTACACATGCTGTAAACAATGTTTTCCTACAGCAGCGTACTACTGTAAGAGTTAAGGCAATCCATTTCTGTGCTTCGTCTGTGACAAAAGCTCCTCCCAAACCCAGAGGCACAAAGCTCTCAGTGCATATTAAGCTTACCTGACACACGACCCAAAGTACCCTCCTCTACCCCAAAAACAAAGCTCTCAGTGCATACTAAGCATACCAAATAGAAATCTTAAAAAGTACATACCATGCTTTCCTTTACTGCCTTTGCATATGACCTCTCAAAATTCGCAACTAAATCACTTAGCAAAGATGGCTAGATAGTCAAGATTTCTGAGCACCAGTCTCCCCTTCCCCCTCCCCCCCCCCATTTCTTTTTAGTTAAGAAAATATCCCCAAAGAAGGCACTTTTGAAGCAAAACCAGTAGTTTTGCCAGATTTGATATGGGAGTGCAATCAATAATAAAATGTATTTGCCTCCACTAAACTTCAAATGCTGTGGTAAAAATGCTTTTTAATTGCGTTTTCTTTAGTTTAATAAATATTATCATAGTAAAACCACAAATCCTTTTACTTACTAACTTACAGGGATTTAAAGTAACTGATCTGGTGCAGAACAAACGGGAGCCTACAACTTTAGAGAGCAGCAGTCACCTCTCGTCATCCAACCGCTATCCCTTCGCCTCAGCCCACTTGATGCTCTCCGCGGCTGATGTGAGACAAGAACTCGTAGCGGTCCTGGCTGCGGTGCCCACAGATGTTGCACTCAAAGGGTTGGAGGAAGCCGTGGCAACCCATGTGGATGGTGAACATGACATGGTCCAGGAAGAGGATGCGACAGTGCCGGCAGTGGAAGGAGCGCACAGGCCGACCATCCCTGTCTAACACCTGCACAGTCTCCCTGGAAGAAAGGGGTAAGACAGGGCTCTTCTTTGCTGTTGTGGGGGGCGCAGGACATGCTCTCTCCCACTCTGGGTCCAAGTCTTTGGCCTGCCTGAGGCTGGAATTAGGATGGCTGCAGGGCAGTGCTGGGGTTTGGTAGTGGAGGTGGTGGTTGTTAGAGGTACTTGTCGGGGCTGTAGCCCTTGTGCTCTGCTCTTCTGCTGTGCTCTCTGTGTCTGTAGAGTCAGGGCAGCCGTTGGGTGAGGTTGTGTGGCTATGGGCTGAGCGCTGGTCCTCCCGGCCTTCACCTGCCTCCCTTCCAGCCAGGCCAAGAGTCACTGCTGCCATCCCACCTCCACAATGTGCTCGGGGGCCCTGAGGAGTCACATTGCTGTTGATGGAGCCCATAACCGTGCGTAGCTCTGACAGGAAAGCAGGATGGAGCTGAGACAGTGAAGGTGGCTCATGGTTCTCCCCTCTACCCCTGCCGCCTTGGAGATGTTGACCACCCAACCCAGCAGAGTCCCCGGAAGGCTGAGAGCTCATAACGTCCCCCTCCTTCTCAGAGCCAGAAGACAGTTCGTAAGGTGCTTCAGGTAGGTCAAGGTGCATATGCTTTACACCTATGAAAAAGACATATCAATAATAAACAACGATTAAGATGGAGCATCTCATGGATTTACTTCAGCTTGCCCATTTTCAAGGAGCAACATGGACCAAATGTCTCCAAACTGGTAACAGCAAGTTGACATTTGGCTTACTTGCACTGCAGGACGGCTGATGAGGTTTGACAAAGACCAGGTTCTTATTACTTCTGTACAAGCTAAAGATAAATCATTATTATCATATGCATTTGTAATAGGTAATGCATATATTTCTATGCGCTCCCTGAATGGGTCATCATATGAAAACGTGTAATTTTCCAATCTTAATGTGGATCCTTGACTTCCTGACAGGCAGGACTTCCCAGATGGTGAGGCTGGGTGTACACACCTCTTCCACCCTCATCCTTTAACACTGGAGTACCCCAGGGCTGTGATTTATGCCCCCTGCTGTGCTCCCTGTAAACACATGTAGCTCAGCATAAATTCATTCAGGAAGACCTAACTTTTAATCAAGGCACTATAAATCAATTCAGCTGTTATCTAAATAAACATGTACAACCCTCCAGCTCCCCTTCCACCTCCGGTCATCTACTTCAGCTGACCTTTGTGGTCTTCGGGCTCTGATGGTCCTCTACACCTCAATCTACATATATATACTAAAGATTTGTATAGCAGTGGAGTCTAATTGCCAACATTGTATTTGAGCTGTACAATAAAACATGTTTCTCCTGATTGAAATGACTGTGTAGCCACTTTTGACCCCAACACAATCAATTTAGCTGACGACACAGCTGTGGTGGGCCTGATCACAGACAACAATGAACAACATCAGCAAGTTCAAGGAGATGATCGTGGACTTTGGAATAAGCAGGAAAGGAACTATGACCCCTTAATATCAACAGGTCCTGAGTGGTGATGATGAACATTTTCAAGTACCTTGGTGTCCACATCACCGTGGGCCTGACCTGGGCACTGCATACTGACTCGGCTGTGAGAAAGGCAAGGAAGACACTGGTTCACCCTAGACATCTGAGGAAATTCCGAGTATCCCCTCAAATACTGAGGAATTTCTACTCCTGCATCATTGAGAGCATCGGCACCGAACAGGACTGCAAGGCCCTGCAAAGAGTTTGTTTGGCTGAACATACAATAGGCAATGCTCTAAAGGATATTTACACCAGGCATCGCAAGAATAAGTCTTTTCTCCGTTTTGAGTTGGGAAGAAAGTATTGTATATTATATTAGAAGATTATGCAAGTTACAGGGTTGACAACAGTTACAGTATTGATAGTCTTGCAATGCCAGACCTATCTCCACAGCGCTGCGGAAGAAGGTCTGGCTAGTCCAAACAACACTTTGGGACTGGAGAAAAACATGCTCTGGTTTCTTGCAGGTTGCATTACATGGATTCCTGGAGTTACTTTCCATGTGTTTAAAAGTTGAGCTTAAAAGTTGCTGTATACTTTCTCCACACTACCACAACACCAAAAATATTCTTGCTGTTATCTATTATTGATTTAGGTTTTCTTTCTATTTCAGCAGTACAGTTAATTATTGTTTCCGTAAAGGCCAAAATCTCATCATGCTTCCTGGCTGACTTGTCTTCCTTAGGTTTCCGTTCCACCCCATATCTTGTCTAGCCTACTTCCCTGTGCTTATGTCCTGCCATACATGCAGCCCTGATGATTTCGGTCTCCTTTACTCTCTTTGGACAATTTGCCTCGCATGCTGATTGATTCTCTTTGCAAAGTAATCATTCAGGTTTTTTCTCAGTCTCCTTCACATTCATACTCCCCACAACCTATTTGTCTTTTTACCATCAACTTCATAAAAGGCAGATGATTTCACTTCCTGGAAATAATGCAACTCCTTTTTCTCTGAAGGGGGGGGTTCATTAAAAGTAACAGGGTTGATGACAACCTGAGGACCAGAGTTATTATAGCAAACTAAACTGAAACAAAAATAAGCAGTGAAAAATATTTTCAGTAACTGAACCTAAAACTTAACTGAAAACTAAACTTAAACAATATTGCCTGGTTAAAAAAACAAAGAAAAGTAAAATAAATAAGTATAAATTCATTTCATTTTTTTAGCTATAATATTTCATAAACTCACTCTAAAAACTCACTAATAATAACATACTCATGGAAAATTCAAAACTATAAACTTTGCTGGGGCCCCGATTAAATTGTTGTTAATTTTACACATCAAGAACAAAACCCATTTACGAGTAATGAAAAGATGCTCAAGGCTTTATATAAGTTCACATTACATATGTAATGGTTTGACTTTTTTTGGCCACAATAGCTAGTGAAAGTAGAAAAGTCATATTGAGGGGCAGGTCATTGTGTAATTTTTTACAAGATACTTTGCACAAAAAAGTTTAAAAAAATCTTTAAAAACACAAAATATCTATACATTGTATGTTTGTTGCGAAACATTATGAAAACAAAATTATAAAATGTTTTATTGTTTATTTATTCAAATTTACAGAGCAGTTTTATTCGAGGGACATAAAATGAAACATTTTCTTTTAATGACCCAGATATTAATGACATAGATTGATTTATTTAAAAAAAAAAAAAAAAAACTTACCCAAAAACTTCTGTGGCGTTGACCTTTTGCGTTTGGTAATGCTAATAGCCAGTCTATCCGCAAACTGGATTTTTTCCTTGGATGGCTGGAGCACAGGTTTAGTAATTGTCTCCACAGTTCCTGACTCTTCACCTGCAAACAGAAAGCCCATTGTCATCAATATACTAACTCAGTATGTGTATAAATATGTTAAATTTGCTTATTTAGTCTATTTGCATTCCCAAACATGTAGAAACATAAAAGCTTATTGTCTAAAAAAATTGTGAGTTTCATGTTTGTGTGACATGTTACCCTGTGCTGCATTCACTGCTGTCTGGTGGTCCAGACTCTTCAGATAACTATAGCAGCGCTCTAGATGTTCCTCCAGTGTGCTCTGTTGTTTGTAGCTGCGACTACAGTAGCTGCACTTAAAAGGTTTTCCCACTGTTGGTGAAGAAGCTGCACCTCAAGAGAAAAAAATATGTAATTGATTTCTTCCCAGATGGAAACAGATGATTTAATGTAATTTGTTAAGAAATACTGTGTAAACTACCAACGTGGTGTTGTTTATTAATATGTTTGTTGGAAGGTTTTGTTTTATGAAGAAAAACGTATAATTGGCTAGGTAACCTAGAGTTGAGACAATGGATTTCCCCATTAATTGGCAATTCCTCAAATTGTTCTATACTGCTCGCCAACGATTACAGAAAACGCCTAACCCTTCACCGCAACGTTTCCTTTTAATAAGCCGTCGGAAAGAATGACGTCAATTCGCTGAAATCCAGTTTACAAGAATCTTTACTTCGAAAATGAATCTAAAGACCGGTGGAGATCCACCAAGACCTACTGTACCAAGACTGTGTGTCAACACCTGTTTAACGTGTGTTCACAAATTGAAAGCACCAACAGGATTTCCTGTTTTCACAAAATGGTAAATGTCATATTTTGTCATGTTTTTTTACAGTACATTCTACTGAAAAAGACTATTTCCTCTGAGCTTCAGAGAAGGGGGCCGTTCTAATGAATATCCGCTTCTATCGCTTACTGTACCCTTGTTTCATACTTTATATGTTATAGAACAACTGCATCCATCAAGTTCAAGAACTTATTAGATGCATTTATGAAAAAACTCTTCATACGTAAGTTTGACATGTTAGGCACTGTTTTATTGCATTGAAAGCTCAATGATTTACCTATGTGTGTGCGTAGATGTCCAGCCAGGGCATCTCTCCGGCGACAAGCATAGTTGCAAATGTGACATTTAAAAGGCTTCTCTCCCGAATGCAACTTGATGTGGCGCAACAAGTTCCCCTTCTGGGTGAAGGAAGCTCCACACTGGTTACACTGGAACGGCCTCTCGCCTAGGAACACATGGATGGACAGAGGATTTTTAGAGGTTAATCACAAATCCAGTATGTCCTTCTTTTAATGACATTTAGGGTAATATTTTGTCCATAAAATGTACTTGTCACTGTCTTGCTGGCTTATTCTTACCTGTGTGGCTACGCTTGTGCACCATCAGCACGTTGGGTCCGATGCAGATCATCCCGCACACCTCACACTGAAGTTTCCCATTTGGCAGCCGGATAGGTCCTGGTGAAGTAGCATTTGGACTGGCCATCTCATTGTAAATGCTCCCTCTTTCTCTTCCAGCCCCAGTGCACTCTGCGTTCCCCTCTTCCCCTCTGTCATCCCTCACAACCTCTCTGATCTCTGGCCGTGGAGCCCCGGGGGACTCATCATCGCTGCACAGCTCAACCTTGATGGAGTTTGCTGTGTTGACAGAGGTCGAGGGAAAAACACATTTACTTTCATACATAATTGTGATGAAAAATTGTACACAGGCCATGGGGCCACAATGAAACAAAGGAATAATAACTGACCACTATGGGAGCGGTGTGGTGAGGACTGCTGACTGTTTGGAGATCTAGCTGAAGGGCCCTGCAACCCGCCATAAAAATCCTGTTCCATTGATGACTCTCCTCCATTACCTGAAGCACAAATATGCCCATGTTATTAAAGTCTGGAGACTGTACACACAAATGTATAGCAGTTCCTACTTTTTGTAAAAACTTACCTTGTGCATTTGAGCGTCCATTGCAGTCCTCAGCATTCATTCTCTCACCAGATGCCTGCAAAATTATGATTTAAAAACAATTTCTCAATGTTACTTTTTCCCCATTCATTATGATCATTTTTGAGAAGATCTCACTTTTCTAATCTTAATAACTTAAAACGGCATCAAATAAATTTGATGCTAACCATATAAAATGTACTTACTAGCTGTTTTGTTACAAGAACAAGGCTAGGAAACAGTTCCAAGTGTCTAATAATAAGTTCACTGTTATAAACTAATCTAGTTAATTGGTGTTCTGCCCTGCTATTTCTGTATAGTGTAGATTCTTCTGCACCGTGGCCAGCAAATGAATATGAGAGGCTTCACGTTTATAGAAAGCTAATGACCAAGAATGATGGAGGAGGAGTTAAACCTACTAGAGGTGGACAAAATAGCTGGAACACCTTACACTATTGACGTAATGTCAACAATATTCATTATGAAGATAATAAGATCAAAATGTTTTGATCCCAGGAGAGAAATTTAGCATTGGGGCAGCAGAAAAACACGATGAAAGAAAGCATGATGATGATATGAAAAGAATACATTTAAGTAAAAAATAATACAATATAATACATAAAGATTAAAAAGGCCCAGTTAGAAGTACTTTACCCTAACCAGTGTGCAGACATTTATGCAAAAGAGATGGAGCAGTTTTCTAATTATCTAAATGTATACAGCTTCATAAATCTAACAACATTGAATTTTGTTTAAATTTGTAGGTAATATTTATTTGCAGTAGTTTTGTCAATTACTGGTTGCTGTTATTTTGTTTCCCCCCTCTGTAAAGGTGTAATAGGCTAATAAAAAAATCACGGGTGGATTTTCCTGTAGTGCACCTACTTGACAGCAAACAACAAAGTGCAAATTTCCAATATTGGCGGTGCTGAGGTGCTGACAATATTTTTTTAGACGGAGAACATGTTAATATTCTGGGACCAGATGCTCTAAATTCATGTTGGAAAAGAAAGAGAGAGAGAAAAAATACCCAGATGTACAATGCTGCACCTTTTGCTCAAATGGACGACAACAATGGACACAGGAGAGTGTGGAGCGAGCTGGGAAGAGAAGGGTAGGGGGGTGCGGAGACAACACATCGCAGGGAAAATTAATATCCTGGCATTGGCCGCGCATGGGGAGCAACAGGCGCTGATGCAGCCGGGAGACGCTCCAGTCACACTACCTGGGGCACGGCGGTTAGAAAAGGGGACGCGCACCAGTGCCGACAATTGCTTGACAATCCTTTCTGGGCGACGGTGCATTAAAACATATTGCATTATATTTTCAAATAACTACCGTGCTTCTCCATGTATGCTACTTGTTTTAGCTGCTCGGTGGGTTTGGTCCGTTATGACACCAATCCGCTCATGGACGGTCGAGACAGTGGCGAGACACAACAGCAATGTGTTGCAGGAGTTGCCACTGTCCGAATGTCCGCATGAACGCCGCTGTCATCCAACATCGAGCACGTCAAACTGGCCAGGGCTATACATTGTGTCTCATGAGCCGTTGCTATGGCACCCGACCACACGACAAATGGCATTCACCCTGCCAACTACTTAAAAACATGCCGTACTTCCAAATTAAAACCGATGGATGGTCTCACCAAGCGCCGCGGTGAAGTCCACAAGCCTCCTCCTTACCTTGCGACCGATCAGTGTTTTCCTTTTTAATTGTCTGGATAGCTGTTTGTTTTCCCAGGCGACGACAGCATCTCCGGGAAACAACTTCCGGGCCCATGCTGGGATACAGACCGAATAATTGTACAACAGAGCTCCTGATTCTGTGATTGTCGAATGCATCGATGCATGTCAGCTCTGGGTACAGGTGGCAAAAATGTGATGAAATGCATGCCATGAGAAGAACTCATTGGCTCGACGGAAGACTAGTGTAGGCTGATGCGCATTAATATCTGTTTGTAAAAAGGCTGCAAGATGGCCAGTCTGCTATAGCCTATAGGCCTACAATTATTAATTTAAAATTCAGACACTGATCAAGACATCTTCCGGCAATGCTGGAGAATGGAGTATGCGGGTATTTTACATTTTATCTCTCTCTCTCTGGCGTCTGTCTATAAACCTTTATTACATGATCATTAGCCTACATCCTTATTTTTTAGTTAGGCCTATTCATGCGGTGAAAATAAATGATATGTTGGTGTGTTGGTTTAGCGTTCAGTAATAACAAATAAGCACATATTAAAAACACAAGTAAAATTGTTGTGGTGAAATAGTTTATGGTGATAAGCTATTATGTTTGGTACCACAAGGTGGCAGCAAACTGCCGTTTGAGACCGACTCTGCAAAGCAACCAATCAGACAGCTGTGAAATGCTGTGCGGGTCGGTGTGCATGATATTGATTTCTTTTCCATGAGCAACTATGGCAACTATGTGAATCGATGAGGTTTGTGCCGTCGTAGAAGGACCTGATAAGCCTCATGGATCTTCATAAACATGGCCTCAGCATCCTTGCTGGGGTTGTGGTCTGGATGCCATGTCTTGGCCAGCTCCCGATAGCTGCGAGTTATGTCTTCTAGAGATGCCTCTACTTCCAATGACAGTACCTGCAACACAATCATTTCCAGATACACAGTTTGGATATTATGACAATGCCAGAGAAATTACTTTTCTCACTGAAAATGTTCAGAGAGGTATGACGAGCTTAACGTGCTACCTATAGCCTATTATATGACTCTGTCGCCAGGGTCCTCACCCACACCAAGACGTGGCAGCTCACCTCAACCCTCATCCACCTTCACTGGCTCCCAATTAAGTCCCGCATTAAATCCTCCTTGTCACCTACAAATCCCTCCATCCCCTGGCCCCACTGCACCTCTCATATCTCCTCCATCCATACACCCCACCACGAAACCTGCAGTCCTCACAAGCTGGCCTGCTCATTCCCCACACCAGACTCTGTACCTTTGGGGACAGAGCCTTTAGTGTTGCAGCCCCATCCCTCTGGAACACCCTCCCTGTAGATATTTGAAATGCTAGTTCCCTGAACATTTAAAAACCAAACTCACTCACTAAAACACCTCTTGTTTACCACATCCTACAACCTCCCTGAGTGTAGCCACTGTAATTCTGTAAGTGTCCTTGGGTTTTATGAAAGGTACTATATAAATAAGATGTATTATTATCATTATTATTATATCGCCTTTCTAGTGTTGTGAGCATGCTCACCTGCAGTGCCTCTTTTTCTCTCTCAGTGTACTCTTTGAGCAGTATCTCCAGCACCTTCCTCCAAGTGTCTTCATAGTACCCCCCTCCAGTAAGAACACACAACAGTCGATATGGAATTAAAAGAATGTACTCAAAGACATTTCTGAGCCAAGGCAGAAACCAGAACATGTCCAGCAGCGCTGCTACACAGTCAGACAGGTAGTACAGTGTGGCTGTGGTGTTATGGAAAATAGCGTAACCCAGTGGAGCAGAGAAGGCCAGCCAGGCTAGACCGAGTCTGTAAAGCCGTGAACCTGGATAAAAGATTGAAAAAGATGCAATTTTAGTGTGTCTTAAAGATTTAGAGATCGTTAGTGTTACAAGTAGTGTCACCATGGTGTAAAAGTAAATCAGATGGCATTGTGATATTTGTGAGATCATCTCACCTAGTTCCTGTGTGCTCCCAGGTGTCTGTGGAGGTTTGACCCTGCGGTACTGTGCAGCAGTGACACTGGCAGCCAGGCTTATAGGAAGAGGTGATAAGGCACTACCATAAAATATTGGGGAGGTTACGAGACAAGTAGTCAAGGTTTTTTGGAGATCAGATGTCTGCTGGCCAATACAGGACACCAGGTGTACCCCTGCACCCACACATAAAGGCAGGACGATCAAGTAGAAGAAACTGAGGGAGTTCAGTCCAATCAGAGCCACTATCCCAAAGTAGATTCCAACACACACCTGTCCAGCAAATCTGACAGGGCTTACAGGTGGAACCATGGTGGGAGGTGTTTTTTTCTCTTTCTCTACATTTTGATTGGCCTGACCAACATATGCAGGAATACGTATAACCTCTCTGACCCAGCCAAAGCCAAATCCTCCCAGGGTTAGCATCCATAACAGAGCATGGCTGTCTCTTCCTAAATATAAATGGTGAAGGCCCAAAGGTCCACCTGCTGCCCACAGGGCATAAGCTACCATGACACTTTTTACCATCCTTTGGCCTCAGTGGATCAGTCTCTGTATAGGTGCAAATGAGTCATCCTTCATAAGTGCCTGCAATGAAGTAACAGAAGAGTTAAGATTCAATCTCTCAGTCTTTTTTTGCTATATCAACTGCTGATAGCTATTTTACATTATGCTTTTAATCAAATCACACATTTTGATTGCACGTCCTCCAATCACCTTTATTTTAGTGTCATACATTTGGTGTGTTTTCTCTATGATCTGTGTGCTGCTGTTATCTTGACAAAGGGATTTGAAATGTAAATGTAATGCAATCCACTTTATACATATAATATATTAAGAGGGATTTATAGCTCATGTTGGGCATTGTTATTTCATGCCATTACATGATCCCAAAAAATAGCAGGCGGTAACGTGTTTTTTAAAGAAAACATAAAATGTACAAAAAGTCAGAATGGTCAGATGGCAGGCCCCAACATTTCTCTATAAACCAATCCACAGTTAATCCAAAGGCTTTATCAGACTGATCAATGTAATTACTTTTTTAAATACATTTAAGATGTATTTTCTTTGTCTAATGAAAACTAGGTTACTTACTGAGCCCATGATTTTAAGTCCTTTTCCCGATAAATCCTTTCCGGTCCTTTCCGTAGTTGAAGTTGGTGCAAGTTGTTGCAACAGTTGGACTTTGGATCATGACAATGAAATTACGCTGTCTCATCAACATTTAGGTTCCTTGTTAAGGTGAGGAAAAGGTCTAAAAGGGACATTTGTGAGAGATAGGACACTGATTTAAATGATAAAGAAGAAACCATTGAAAACACAGAGGTACATATACATATATACATATATATATATTTATATAAATTGGATTATTCTTACTGATACATTAACAAAACTGATGTGTAAATATCATTTAATCTGGTGGCTGTGGAGCTAATTTTAACTGCTGTTGGGTGATTTAATTTACTGCATAACTGTGCATCATATTTTAGATGCTATGTACAAAGGAACTAGTACAAGTAAATATATCTGTCATACAAATTTAGAGGAGTAAAACATAGTAGCCTACATCACTTCCCTCTCAAATGTAGTGGAGAAGTTTAATGTGGCATATATTTCAGTAAAGTAGGATGAGTACCTCTGAATTTGTCCACACCACTGTCGCACTAAATGCTTGCTCTTGGGAGAATTACTGAAATTGTTGGGTCTTTGTAAATTATAGAGCGTGGTCTAGACCTACACTATCTGTATCTAGTAGGTCCTATCTAGTGTCTCGAGATAACTGTAGTTATGATTTGATACTATAAATAAAATTGAAATGAATTAGAATTGCAAAGTAGGCCTACATGGCTTTGCTTACTCCGTACTTACAGATGTAGGTTACTTAAGCAGAAAATGTTATGAAAAATAAAAAGTAAGAAAAGCTCAACCTTTAGCTAGGCGTGTACCATTTCACCAATAGATAGCCTGCCCTGCATAGAACACAAAACAAAGACAATATATGTTCACATCTCACAGTACTATAATGTTTAAAAAATGTAAGGTGTACACACACATTTGGATATTAATAACATATGATGATGAGGCTTAAGTATTCATAACTGCGGTGATTGACACCTGCTCCGTGCCACCTCCCATTGTGTGGCCCCGCCCCCTGACGCCCCCTCCTTGTTCGTCTTTATCGGAGTGAAGCTAGCAGCAGGCTAGCACAAATGTTTAAATACAGCCGCGCTAGCTAGACAGCCATACATCCACTGCGTTACTTAAAAGATGCCCCGTGTTTTAACTTTTTAACCATCGCTTTTAAGCCTGAGGATACTGTTATGGTTTCGGAGAATGGAAACGGACGACGTGTCGGTTAGAGAGCAACTTTTCCACAACCGTGTCCGAGAGACCATAGTAAGTAACGCTGTGCTAATCTACCCGTCGGTTAAAATGCATATGGGTGGTCGACTCTGAAAATACAATCATCTAAACTGGTCAAGAAAGCCACGTCGTTTAATTAATTGTTTCGCAGAGCGGTGGCTCAACACTCCCATTAAGTTGCCAAAGTCGTATGCTTCAGCTATGAGCAACAGTTAACGTTATATGTAAATAAAATGAGCCTTTAACTTGGCTTTTAAGTAATTTCATGTTTGAGTGTTCTGGCAGTTTGCCGAGCTCCAGACCAGTTATTGCACGGATGCAGCTGGTAGTGCTGTGGCACAAGAACATTGAGGAGCTTACTCAGCACCTGGGGCTTGTTCCTTTTGAATTCCTAACATGGATCTCTTTTTAACTCTCCAAATATTTGTTTGCCATGGTTTGGATCACCTCACATTTTACATTTTGAATATTCTGTTAATGACGTATTTGACTTGTTTACTGTGCTAATTTTTTTTCTTCTTCTATTTTGTGCAACACCAACACCCTGTTGAACTTCAGACTTGCCAGAAAGATCAGTTCTGTTAACAGCAATGCATACGGATACTGGGCTATAACCCTACCATTTTTGATTTCATAGACTGTTCATTTCCTTAGATCGGAGATGTTGCTGCTACAGTGTTGCATAAGGAGCTGTGTCAAACAACATTTTCTGATGCATATTAAAATCAGTGGACTGACTCATCCGTTGAAATTTTTCATAAAAATGAAATTATTCAAGTATTTCAAAAGAGGATGAGTCAACATTCAATTGAAAAAAACATCCAAAGCCAAATAGTCTGGGGCAATTCAAGGTGTTTTTGAAACTGACTTGGCTTCCCAAAACCAACCCTTTTCTCTGTCTTTCTCCATTTTTGTGTTCAAGTTGTAGTGACTAGATCAGTCTGCCCACATTAGGTATCACAGGCAGAGCTGATTTCATCCTCTAGACAGTCCCATGTCAAGTAGCAGTCATATTTTCAATTGTGTAGAGTTTTAGAACTTTATTCAATTAACTTGTGTAGAATTAACTTTATGTAAGCGCCAAGCCCCAAATGTATTATGCCCTTGTTTTCTTATTGTCCCTTCAGCCTAAATACCTAATGCAATTAGTTGACACCCCCTTCTTAAGCCAGCCTCAAGTCTCCAGCTTGCCGTCTCTTCTCAATGCTCCTTGTCAGGCAGATCAGCTGCCCCTATATCTCTGGTTATTAATATGCTTCAGGCCGAGCTCATCATTGGTCCGCTCATTTTGAAGTGAATAGAAGAGTATGTGGCAGCAGTGTAAATACAGTTGTAGTATTTTGCAAAGCATCCAATTGAAAGGCTGAACATATTTATAAAAAAAAGACCAGACAAACAGCTTACTAGATGTAGATAACATATCAGTTATAACATAGCATAAGTTTTTTTTTTTAACCTGAGCTTTTTCAATCCAGGACATTAAAAACAAAATGGTAAAGAGGGATATATATATATATATATATATATATATATATATATATATATATATATATATATATATATATATATATATATATATATATATATATATATATATATATATATGTGTGTGTGTGTGTGTGTGAGCCTAAAGTTTAGCATATTAAACAGTCATGGAAAGGTTCCCAGACACCCATAAACATGTATCAGTGTATTAAATATTAGTTAATTTGAATACGAAGTATCTCATTAAACCAAGCATGTTTTGAAAGAAGATATTAGTGATTACTGATCTAAACCGACAAGCTGCAAACACGCTTATGTCTGATCATCCAGAAACTGATCAGGATGGGCTTGTCATCAAATGTAGTTGTAAACCATTTGGATATTAAAATAGTGTGTGTGTATTAAATTAAATGCTTAAAATCTGTGACAGACATGGGATATATAACTACTTTGAGGATCCTACTGCAGAGTCACAGGAAATACATTGCAAAGGCCAGAAGAACTTAGGCCTGCAGTGATCTCTCAGTGCTCAGAATACAGACAGGCTCATTTTCTAAATCATAGTACTCTGTGTATTGTTTGAGCACAGACAAATGGTAAAATCTTGTGTGACTGGCAGGAAAAAAAGGGAGTGTTTATTTGAAGTGTTGGCTTTTGTACAGCTTTTATTCAGAAGCCTCACCAGTTGATGCCAGATTCCTGTAAGTCAACAGTAATTATTTCCAAAATATTAAAAGGTAATATTGACTGTGCCTTATTTGGGCGAAACAACATCAAGTAAACGCACAGCTCAAAATTTATATCTTGGCCAAATGTAGCCCCACAGTAGCCTAACAAGCCAGACCCACATCAAGATGTCTGATAATAGAATATAGTATAGTATAGCGCTACAACCAACCAGAGCAATGCTGGTTCATAGATTAAACCTTTGTCATATCCAGTGGGCAAAACTCAGAACACATCTTCCTTTTTTAAGAATGACTTCCGTTCTTAACTCAAAGTCTTTCAGTGTCGCGTCCAAAGCCGATTCGAAAGACGTCTTTGTTTTCAAGTAGCAGGGAATTCTGCTGTCCTTATGTTAAGCCTGTCCACCGACTCTATACGATTGATTGGACTGACCAGAATTTGGCAAGCCAACGGAGAGTTGCTAGACTGACCCTAGCTCCAAATTACATATGCTGCCTCTAGGGTGCGTCTGGATTTCTAGTCAAGCCCCACAGCCAATTACCAAGGGGGTAAGCCTCGCCTCTCTAAGCGTAGCTCCCATGGCGCCATTTTAATGCTACAAAGTCATCACCCGCCGTTAGCATCCCATTGAGTGCCATTCATTTTGACGTCACTTTGACAGTGAATAACTTTACGTCTGAAGCGTGTAAGACTATTTGTCCGTTGTTTATTCCTATAGAAACATGACAATGTGTATATATAAAAGACTCCATTACCTTGTACATCACGTTATGGCTCCGTAGCAGACGTTTTTGTAAAAAATAGGCTAACGATTGTGACATAACCAAGCGACTTGCTGACGCATAATCAACAAATCACCATATTGTCAGGAGAAGCTCGCAGACAGTTTCAACTCACATTAGCTGTTTAGGTTTAATTACTAATATTAACTAGCATTTTTAGTTAGCAATAATTAGCGTGTGCGTGTGCGTGCGTGCGTGCGCGCGCGCGTGCGTGCGTGCGTGTGCGTGTGCGTGTGCGTGTGTGTGTGTACACACACACACACACACACGCTCTCTGTCTCTGCAAGATTGGGAATGATTGAGAATTTTCTTGGCACAGCTACCAAAAGACTTAGAACTTTCAGCCAGGTTGCCCACGTCACAACTACGTTTTCAAGTTCAGGTGGAGGCTGCGCAGTAGTGCTCAGCCTCCACCTGAAAAGAGCTTCAAATTTCTTTCACTGGTCTACATCCAGAACAGCGGGATCTGCTGGTCTATTTCTTTTTGGCCCACTCTCTATGCTAATTACTGGGAAAATTTCATTCAGGCCAAATTTTTCTTTACTTGAGCTAATGCAACATTGTAAATAATTTTTAGATCGGAGCATCTGGCAAGTGTAAGAGGTGTAGGTTCAATAAATTGTCTACGTGAGATTGTGTAAATGTTAAAACTAGGAGTAAACACCCATAACCCGCACCCTGAGCTTACAGGGGTTGAGAAGGATCAATGATCAACAGGACAAAAGGTCATAAGTAGATACATGGAGCATCTAGCATCAGCCTGCATTAAGATATCAAGTCACCCTGAGATAAGTTGAGTACCATGTTATCTATAAAAGACGTGGTTAAGAATGATTAGAGCATGCAATAGTCCACTACAAATGTGTTTTTCTTAGGATCACTTTCTGCGGGAGTTTTTAGATGTCATTTTAATAGGAGCGTGCGTGTGTGTAATCTGCTTCTTACTTTGTTTTAGTTCAGTATTTTAGGAGAGGCTGTATAATGTCTTTGTTGGTGGGATCATTGTCAATGTCACTGTTGTCATTCATTTCCTATTCTCAAGGACACAGTTATCTAGATGGAATTTCAGTTGCTTCTCTGAAATCGTTTACCAAGTATTCCATGACACATTCCAGCAAAATTATCAAAACTCTTACTCACTTAAACTCTTACATACTGCAGCTGCCTACTTTCTTTTGGATTAGGATAGCTTTGCCCATGCAACATTTGAAGTTATTTCTGGAATAGGTCTTGCTTAATCTATCCTCTTACCTATAAACAAAGGCCGTCATGATTTGCCTGAACGTGTTCAGCTGGACATGAGGCCGGGTGCCCCTAAAATAACACTCTGAGGGAGTCTAGAATACAATTTTTGCAAGGCATGTTGTGCCACTGCCAACCTCCCGTTGCTTTGAATTAATACAGTAACTACAAGGTTAGGAAAAGATGTTTAAAAAAAGCTTCATTGTTTTTTGCTTGAATCAACAGATTTTTGAGTAACTCTGAATTTTAAAATGCTCTCTCAACCCTGGGACGTTTTGTTCAGCACCCAGATGTCCCTCTGGATGCTGAATAACTCTCTCCTCATTGGCCAGCTATGTCCAGTCAGCTTTCAGCATTTCCAGTGTGTCTCCACATATGTGGACCTATTTCTTACCCAAAACCCATCCTTTGTTCCCTTTTTCTTTCTGTTGAAATAGTCCCTAACCATAGCAAATTGGACTGCATAATTGTACTATTTTGCACACTGAGCTGATTAGTTATGTACAGTCCATTGTTTGTGTAATGCAGCAAGTGTGTGTCTTTTGATCATTCCCACTTACACCATAAAACACTGCATTTATCAACAGATTACATGTTATGTAAGTTTAAAATAAAATTGCTGTGTACATATGTTAACATTCAAGTGGGTCAACATCTTGCACTTTCTGGAGCCGTACAGGAGGAGGGGTGTATGCCTGTACTCCAACCCCATGTGTTATTGTTCCATATGTGCTAGTGATCCATATTAAATTACCCTTTTGTTATGAACTTAGAATAATAGAAACACTGATGGAAATGCATCTCATTTAGTTTTGTTGTGGCCCTTTAACTGTTTTGGGACTTTTCATTGTTCAGATTACATGCATTGGTCTATACTATTGTAAGATTACTTTAATGGAGCCCGGATGCTTTAAAATATTTAATTTCTGGGCTTTGTTTTTCCAAGGAACTCATTATGCGTATGTTTGCATCCATTTCAGAAACTGCTTTAACACCAGTGCAAGTATGTTGTCATATCGTCTTTCATTCGCCAGAGAGCCTCTTTGTTTGCTGCTGTTGTTAACTTAGGAACAAACTTCTACATCTTGCAACTCTTACTAGGCTTCCTCTTGAGCTTCCATTAGGAAATGTTTTGTGATCTGGCAACATCATTCCATTCACCTGTCGGTCCAACACTTGGTGCCCTTCATCGCTACTGTTGAATGGATTCTCAGCTGTACTTTTGATAACAAAAATAATAAGCCAATTGATCATTTTGCTTTTGAAGATGGTGATAGTTATAAAATGTATTTTACACACTGAGTGAATGTTTCTCCTAAACAACCAGCATACTAATTATTAGGGGTGATCAGAGTACCCGGCTGAAACGAGTATCCGGTACGGATAAAGCAACTTTTTGCCGAGTACAAGTATTATACGATTATATGATTCATATACCGTGCTCGTTGAATAAAACTCCTCAACTGTCCGCGCAGATTTCTGTGATAGTCACAGCCCCCCCCCCCCGCCTACAAACACCGCTCGGATCAATTCCACACACAGAACAGGGAGAATCTCTCTCTCTCTCTCTCTCTCTCTCCTCTCTCTCCTCTTCTCTCCCTCCATCTCTCTCTTCTCTCTCTCTTCCTCTCTCTTCTCTCTCCGCTCTCTCCTCTCAGTCATCGGTCTGCGGATGTGTTCCGTTAACGTTTAGGGTTTCTTCAGATTTGTTTTTTAACTTCGGTTTGTAGTCCTTACATAGTAACCATAGATTTCTGGGCTCGTGGGGTTTCAGACATGCTGCTCGGTTTAAATGCAACTCCCTTTGCGTCTCTGCCATCGGAGAATTTTTTTTTTACTGTCCGCTGCCCCCCGCCCACTCTCTCTCTGGTCTCTCTCTTACTCACACACCACACACACACACACACACATACCTGGTGTGGAAATAAAAAATAAATAAAAAAGAACCAAAAACAAAAAAAAAAATCACACTGATCATAAAAAAATAAAAAGTTAAAAAAAAGTTATATTGAGTATGAAAACTCTTGTTCATTACATTTTACTTCATAATTGCAACCGCATGTGTTGTATTCATTGTTGCAAAACTTGTTCTGTATATAGTTTGTTACCATGACAACACCATTGATCTGAAGCTCGATGCTGTCATGTAAATAGTTTTCAAATCAGCAATAAATATAACAATTTTTTTATCAACTCATATTAATTGCATGCTTAAGTAACATACCGGTTAAAGCCCCGCACATTTCAAGAGAATCCGACCCCCTTCCAGGTTAAATCTGACCACTTCTGGTTTAGGCCCCGCCCAGTCCGAGTACAGATACGGATACAGATAATTCATGTGGTAAACAGATACAGATAATGCTGTACTCGCTCATCCCTATTAATTATATACATTTTTGATTTTGAAAAAGTTAATTTTGTCCAGTAGGGGTAATAGAATAGTAAAGTTGCCATTGAAAAAATCTTTTTCTGGTGTGAAATGAGCACTGCAGCCTCATGGGACAGCAAGCGTGGCTATAGACGTTTGTTCTGAGATATTATGTTAAAAGTAAGGGGATTGTTCTACTTAGAGAGGCACTTGTGTGGGACAGAAGCTGTCAGACTTCAACACTCTACACTACATATTGTTAGTTGTAATTTCCGCCTTTCCATTCATAGTTTTACTTCTGTGGCAGCAAGGAGTAAATGCATCTTCTATTGCTCAGTTTTCAATTATATTTCCAGTTTGGCATTGTGCACAGATGTGTTTTGGCTGTGCTTGTCAATCTTTTTTTCTGTGACAAGTAGGCCTGCACGATTAATTGTTTATAAAATCGCGATCTTGATTCAGCCTGCTCACGATTTAATTTTTAAATAAATAAAAAGTTGTGTGTATATTTTTTTTAAACGACTTTGATTCTCATTTTATGAGCCAACTGCATCACAAGCACTACTTCTTTTTTGAGTTTGAGACTGTATAAAATAGGTTTTAAAGTGCTCCCAAGCGCTGCAATACTCTCCCTTCTCTTTATTGAGACCTCTGTTTTTATAAATATCAAAACAAAATTGTGACAGATAATCGTGATATTAATTCTAAGCTAAAAAAAAAATCACGATTCATAATTTTACCCGAATCGTGCAGGCCTAGTGACCAGGTTACTTTTTGTTCTGACAGATTTACACACTGAGAACTGTTGTCTGTTCTCTCATGTTGTTTTGGTGGTCATGCAAGCGATTAACTTCGGTCTTTATAGGGTAAAAAGTTAAGAGCTTTGCCAGACAGCAGATTGCTGAGTGAATATAGGTTTAGCCTAAATTTGTTGGATGTAATATGTCAGACAATGATCTTTACAAGCAGTATGGGGTCTAACTGTCACTAGTATTATCCTTCTTTCTTTTACTCCCCTTAATCCCTTCTAGTTTGTCACTGTCACCCATTTCACTCTTTGTTTGAATTAAGTGGTAATCTTCAGACTCCATCTGTCTCTCTTGACCTTGGCAGAATGGTGAATGAATGGCTGCTTGCGTTTATAGCAATACATGTCCTGTTTTGTTTATTTCCTGCCATTTATTTGCACAAAACATTTAATTCTATGAAGAACAAATCTGTTGCAGCTGTGACTATATACTTGCCATCTACTCGTGTTTTTCCGCTTTGCTTTTCTAATCCGGACGTTTTTGGTATCTGTGCTGCATATCTATCCACCCCCACTTTTAAAATGGAATAGACTAAATCAGAGATGTGAGCCAAGCTAAATAAATGTGTTTATCTGTAGGATTGGACAGAACATTAGTTTAACAAGACTGCAATTTCTTTAAGTGATAAGTACAAGTACAAGGAATAACACTATCTCCTTTTTCCTTTCTGTCTCTTCTGCAGATCTGTGTATTCCTGTTTACATGCCTTTACATGGTGTCCTACCTCATACTTACCCATTTCAAGAAGACTGCTGAGTTTGTCACAGGTGAGTTTCTGGATTTTGACAGGCGCACCAGACAGTCATTTCCGTGAGAGTTCCTTCAAAGGTTTATGGAGAATTGCCAGGAGCGGAATTGATAGTGTTGACAAGAATACTGATTTACATTAGTGTTTTTGAATTTTTTTCACTGAGTATGGAGGCCAAACTTTTCAAACAAGCACAGGTGTGGGGGTAGATTGATGCAATAGGGTTTCATTTTAGAAGATTAACCACCTATTTCCCAAACCTTACTAATTTTTGACACAATGGTTTTAATTTAATCATACTTTTAAAGAAATTGAAATATTTTAGTGTGCATATTAGTATATTTAGTATCCATATTAGTATATTTTTGGATTTGAATAAAACTGTTTTCTGTTTGCCTACATGCAAATATAGCTTAAGTTGACACACTGCCAGGATTGCAAATTTTAACCCGAGGCTCTGGACTTTAGCTGGAGCAGTCCTGATGTGCAGTAGGTGTGTTTTGTAACATGTAACCTCCTCTTCAGTGGGTCTCACTGTGGATCAGAAATGGTGGATGGGCAGTGAAGAATGTTGCTACAAGAAAATCAGTTGTACTTTTGCGTTGTAGCTTAAGGCCCCTCTAATGAGACAAAACATCTCAGGAGATCTTTTTTCAACAAGCTTATATTGTACAACCAACAACCTAAAGAAACTGGCTTAATCTGTCAATACTCAATTACTGGCTCTTATTTTTGACCGTTGGAACAATGTAAAAAAATATTTGTTTTGGTCATCACAGTATTGACAAATAACAGCTTTGTAGCTGGTAAGCCATCGCATAAATACAATATACGTCATGTACTTCAATCTAAGTATGTAAGCTTAGAAGATGTTTAAAGTGATGCGGTGTGACTGGGCTTTCAGTCACAAAATAAATCGCATGATTTGCCACAATAGAAAGCCGATGAAGGATGTCCAACTAGCCAGGTCTCTCTTCTCCGCTGGGCTGGGTGGAAAGCTAGGTGATGACATTCTTTTTGTGTGCTATTGGGCAGGATCTGCTATGTGTTAACCCACTGTTTTAAATGTTGCCTGTGCATCAACAACAGACAAAACAGTTGTGCCCTGTAGCTAAATGCCAATTGTGCAATACCTCTCTATAAGGAGTCAAGAACTGGTTTTTGCTCCTCGGGCTTTACCTCATTATTATTAGCTCTGCCAACAGTTGCAGAAGAGAAAATTGCAGTATTGTGTACTGTGGTGCACATAACTTAACCATGAATAGCAATTCACACAGAAGTTTGAAAGCTCTAAAGCATGTTACATAAACTTAACCTTTTGGGGGTTTTACCGAGTGTTTGGGGGCCTTAAGTAACGTTACAGATATGTATCTTTCTTATTCTTTAAATACATTGCTCTTTGCAGTTTCCTACTTTTATGTAATTCCGTTTTTACTCAAGTGTTGGTCTCGCTTGAACAGAATGTTCCTAACATGCTTACTCCCCACTCTGAGGCCAGTGAAACTTGTTTTCTATTGCGCCTTAGCCCTATATATCTATACAGTGTGCGCACACACACACTGCCCCAGGCAACTTTTACCAGCACTGACTTTCTATATCTCTTACTATTCTAACACTGGTTTCACTCAGAATAACCTGCGTTTAAGCCGTCCTCAGTTACAGTAAACATGTTGCTTGTGTCTGTGCCAACGTACCCTTGTTAAAACATAATAGAAAACAAATAAAAACAAATAGTCTGAATCACATTTTGTAATGGAGTAAATCCAACTTATTTCTCTACTCTCTTTCAGATGATATCGAAGATGCCACCGTCAACAAAATTGCGTAAGTGAAAATGTCTAATGATTAACTGATCTGTTCTCACTCACTTTGATTAGTGTCCGTGTGAATGATTGAGCAGATACCTTAGTCCATTTGTAGTGGGCACATCAGTGTCACTCCGCCCTTTGTCCCTACACGCTGGCAATGAATTACCTTCGCCGCCCTAGCCTTTCACATAGGCAGTGCTGTTAGACTGAGGCTCAACACACACAGTGACCTAACTGATAGCTTGTCTTTATCCTTCTCCCAGGCTGTGGCTGTGTACGTTCACCCTGTCTGTTGCAGTGTGTGCCGTACTTCTTCTCCCCATCTCCATTCTGTCCAATGAGGTGCTGCTCACCTTCCCCCAGAGCTACTACATGCAGTGGCTAAATGGATCTCTTATCCACGGTATATCCTATTGTTTTTGTTAGTTGACAACACCAAACAGTTGATAATCATGAAAACCTATGAAACAGCTGTAGGCATTATCGTCTGAAACTGGATCACTGGTATTAACCTCCAAATCGATACACTACAGGCCTGTGTCCAAACAGATAATTTTTATGGACAGAGTGGCTTGACCTAGCTGTGTGCAGTGCATGTTCCTATTGTTTCCCAACTGCTGCGGTTTGCCTCAGTTGAGCACTCAAACCCTAATCTAATGTATTGTTTCGAATAATCAAGTAAGATGTAAATTAGTTGTGAAGCCCAAAAATAAACCAGGCCTGTAGTGCTGTTTCATGTAAGAAACATTTTGATGATCTCAGATTTTCACATTTTTCAATTCTTGCACATTCTTGTTAATTAGCACGTGTGACTGGGTAGCCAGTCTTGTCATGCTACACAGCTTGGTTGGACTATACCTCACAGTGGTTGGCAGTGGTACTGCTGAGATCCTTCACTCCTGTTTGATCCATAATGAATGTTTGCACGGAAAACTAACATTGGAACATCTCTCTTTCTCCCTTGTCAGGATTGTGGAACCTAGTTTTCCTTTTCTCCAATTTGTCCCTTGTCTTCCTCATGCCCTTTGCCTACTTCTTCACGGAGTCTGAGGGTTTTGCGGGGTCCAGAAAGGTACCAGTTTTGGCATTCCCCCACAAATGGCACCTTGAGACTCCAAAACCATTTCTATAAAGAACTTAACTATAAATTGACAGCACATCACAGATTATCGGTTTTGTTTGTGTAGGGGGTTATGGCACGAGTGTATGAAGCTGTTGTGCTGCTGTTGCTGCTGGCTCTGCTTGTGCTGGGCATTGTGTGGGTGGCATCAGCCCTCCTCCACGACAACATAGCCAGGAAGAGCCTCTATGGTGAGTCACATGCATTATACCTAAAGATCTCTCAGTAACCATTGGTTTTACAGTTTTTAAAGTATTTTTTCATACTCTCTTCTGAATTTCAGACCTATGGGAGTATTACCTTCCCTACCTGTATTCGGGCATCTCTCTGTTTGGAGTGTTGCTGCTTTTGTGTACGTATATCTAAATCAGTTTCTTGAGCAGCTAATATACAATAGTATATGGCACTTGTGTATTACCATCTGTGTCTTTCCCTCCTCAGTGTGCACTCCATTTGGGTTGTCTCGAATGTTCAGTGTAACTGGCAGCCTATTGGTCAAACCGCGGGTGAGTCACAGAGCTAATGACTTTCCACCTTGCATAGAGGTACTATTTACATTAACTGTCGTCTTGTGACTGTAGTGTCCAAATTTATTGTCCCTTATCTCCCTCAGCTGTTGGAAGACGTTGAAGACATTCTGAGCTGCACCACGTTTGAGGAAGACTCGCTCTCCAGGAAACTGAACTGTAAGTTTGTCACCATGAACAAACTCCCGGCATTTTCTTTTGATTTAAATTTAAAGCTGACTAATTGACGTTTTGGCTCTACCATGTGTTGTCTGATTGAAGGTGGCAGTAAAACATCATGCTGGGTCAAGCTGAACATGGAGCGGATGAAAAAAGAGTACCAAATAGTCCGAAGCAAACGCATTGCCCTAGGTAAGATTGACTGAACCGGCTACTCTCTGCTGGGCTTCTCTCATGGTGACTACATTGTATTGTAATTTATTGTTGAACACTCATTTATTGTTGTTCCTTTTCCCTTTTATTCTTCTTGCTTTCCTCACAGAAATGCGTAGGAAAGCGTCCCCATGGCAGCGAAATTTGGGCTATCCACTGGCCATGCTGGTGCTCCTCGCACTGACGGTACATGGTCATTTATTAATATATTCTACAGTTTTAACTCCTCTATAAACACAGATAGTTGTTTTATTTGTAGTATACTTACTGTTCATGTCTCTTCAGGTGATGTGTGTACTGATGGTCTGTTTCAATGTGTTGGAGTTGCTCCTGGATGAGACTGCTATGCCCAGAGGAATGGAGGTGAGGATTTAGTCAAAAAACTTGTGAACTTTTCATGCTTGGTGTGCTCAAAGCCAGTCATCTGTGTACACTGATTATTGTTATTTTTTGTTTTAGGACCCTCATCTGGGGATGGCCTCCTTCTCCATGTTCGGCTCACTGGGTGCTGCAGTTCAAGTAGTCCTCATCCTGTATCCTTTAATCCCATTCACCTGTGACTTAACTTCACGTCATGTCTATTTGGCTCTGACTCAGCCACTTACAGACTACCTTTTATATTTGACCAGTGTGTTATCTTGACTTGTGCTGTTACATCCATACATCAAAAACAAATCATTTGTAGTTTACTTTCTGGGTATTATTTACTATTTCTGTGATAACTCTTCTTTCCAGCGTTATCCTTAAAATTAATTTCAGCTATCTGATGGTGTCCTCAGTGGTGGGCTTCTATAGTTCTCCTCTCTTCACTGGCCTCCTGCCTCGTGCACAGGACACCAACCTCACACAGGTATCTGACAGCTAACCTTTGCATGTATCTACTCTACTCTAGGAACTAGGGATGTCCTGTGATTGTGTTCTGTTTTGACATCTACATTTCTGTTTTTTGTTTTTTTTCAGATAATTGCTAACTGTGTTTCATTGCTTATCCTGAGCTCAGCACTGCCTGTCTTTTCACGCACAATTGGTAAGGACATTTATAAAGTAGTACAGCCAGCTCCCATTTCCATACTACATACTAAATATTGGCAGGTTTTAAGAATGCGGTTTGTTCACAGTGAAACATTATGTATACTAAAAATGCAGAATGCCTACCAAAAATTGCCTGATCTTTTGAGTGTTTTTGTACATTACTGTCCCACAATGCAATAAACAAATGAAAGTAGTAAGCAACTTACAGCTGCAAACAATTAAAAAAAATTGTGAGACTGTTCAAAGAAGATCATGGGAAACTCCAAAACAAAGTATTAAATCTGTGGATTAACAGCTTGTTATTTCTGTCTTGAAATGAAGGAATATACATTGAAGTGGTAAATGACACATCATGTGTACATCTATTATGTAGTAAGCAATTGGAGCACAGCATCGAGAGTATGTAATGACAAGAGTTGCTGAATCAACATTGTAGTTTTGGTAATGCCCACAAGAGGGCATCTGTAAGCCATAAATACTGTACGTGCAGGTGAGGCCTGGCTTGAGCAGTTCATTTATAAGTAAAACATTTTCTTTGGTTCCGTTGTGTTAGGGATCACCCGCTTCGATCTACTGGGAGACTTTGGTCGGTATAACTGGCTTGGGAACTTCTACATTGTATTCCTGTACAACATGCTGTTTGCTGGTCTCACCTCTGCTTCCCTGATCAAGACGGTCACCTGGGCAGTACAGAGAGAGCTTATCCGTGCCTTTGGTCAGTCTAATTTAAGTTTTTTTTAATTTTTTTTATTAAACAAAGCAAAGTGAAAGTACTTTGCATGCATATATTTTTAAGTCTTTGGGATTGTGTAGGGAAGGTCACAACTTTTGGCCCCTTATTTCCCTATGGGCTGTCTCTCTTCCTCAGATAGAAAGAATACAATTCATTCAGGAAAGTGTAAAGGGACAAGAGGAGAGTCAGGTCCACTTGGGGACCTTCAGGCACACCGCCCTAGACCTCTTGCAGCACACACACCCTCTACCCCTCCACCCAACACAAACGAGCACTCTGAGCATTGACATGCCAAGCGCACACACGCACAGTCCCCTTCCTCACTGTACAGATAGCATCTCTGCACCATGGCGGCTCTCCTGTACTTTCCCACTGCCTCCCAACTCACTTTTGTTCCGTGATTAATAGACTTTCACTTCACCTAAATCACCATTTTCCTTAGCTTTGCAAGTTTTAGTGTTCCACCTTGTAATTGTGAATTATGTTATGGTCCTTTTTTTTTGTTTGTTTTTTACAGGTCTCCACAGATTGCCTTTAACTGTGTCACGCTCCACCGTCCCCTTCAGGCTCCTCCTGGCCAGTGGACTGTCTAAAATCCAGTGACTGTTCCTCCTCATTACTGCCTTTCCTAACCTTTTAAAAACTGAGCCACTTCAAATGTGCACTTTGGATTAAAGGCATTTGCCATTCAGCCCCTTTGCCCGGTGGGAAGAGACCGGAGAAGGTGAGGTGACGAGTCTGTCTGCACCGTGTCCAGGGGGAACTTTGCTTGAAGCAGTGTTTAATCACCAATATATCGGGGTCTAGGATAATGCAGTTATTTGACTGCAAGGACAAGTAGTAAGTGGTTAGCTGAGTCATGGTTGACTCATGACTGGAACAAGAGCAAAAGGGATTTAAGCCATATTGCCAGGACTGCATTGTATTGTGATGTAATTTCCTCCTCCTGCTCCAGGTTGATCAAGTGTACTTTCTTTCTCTGTGGCTTAACCCCATGTGGTTGTACCACAATTTTAAGATTGGGGAATCTTACTTCCATGGGTTGGTGGTCCAGTCTGCACCAGAGTTATGTTAGTAGATGAGAGGAAGTTGTTATTGGGAGCAAATAGGACACAGAGTACCTTGTTTATCTATGGATCTACAGGTTACACAGGGACTATGCGAGTAAGGTAATGATCTCAGTGTTGGAGTTTACGGAGTCTGAGAATAACTCATTCCTTAACAAAAAAGACACTTAAAAGAAAGCTTTATACTTTGTTCAATGCCAGACTTTTGAATGGCATGCGACACTCACCAGGAGGAACCTCTGTCTTTGACCAATCAAACTGTGAATTAAGAATTTATGTGGGGAAGTGCAATATTTTATAAGTAAAGGCACACTATTTAACTTTACCAAAAGTCATTTCTACACCTTCTGAATGTTTTCTTTTGATTTCCTGTAAAGTATTTTTTTTCATTGCATTGGGCAAAAGCTTAGAATAGTTTTGGAATATTTTCAAAAAGGCAAATATGACCAACAATCTATGCAATCAATACTGGTGTCAGTTTTTATATTTTGTTTGTTTTTATCAGCTGTATTTCATCATCTTTATGTGTTGGTGACCCTGTGTCACGGTTTACCTTTGCTGCTGTATCAGCAGGTTTATTAGCTGTTGGTTTGACCAGCAGAGGACAGTGTCTCTCAAACCCAAACCCAACACCAGCCTTGTGCGAGTCTCTCTCTCTCTCTGGTTAGTTATTATAAGTATTATGTAAATGGGTTAGGTATTATATGTATGGGGGATGCTGAGGTTTACTTATTTCACTAATCCTGGGAACACTGTTTAGAATGTACCTATTTTATCAATATTTATGGGCATTTTGCCACACACATTACATGTTGACTCTTATGTTTGGTAAAAACAGAATGTTATATAGTTGAGGCAAAAAATTCTTTAGAGTTGTTCTCAAAGATGATTAAAAAAAAAAAAAAAAAGTTTACCTTTTTGAAATGCTCTGATGTTCCTCTGATTTTTGGAATGGAATTTTTAACTGTTTTATGAACAGAAAGCAATAAAAATGCAATGTGTTTTTAACTTCCTTGTGTCATTTTGGATACACATAAAGGTGACTTACTGTAAACTCTTTGATGCCATTACGTGTTTGTTACATTTTATGAAATATGACTACATTGTGACTGATCTGATGTGGCCTGTGGTGGGTGGGTGTGACTGGTGAGGGCGTCTGTCCTCTACATCCCGCCACCCTTTTGTTGCACTTCTTTAATCAGCAGCAGAAGAGAGCCATATTTTGGCCTGTCTGTCAGCAGTGTCTAGTTGCGACGCCAACTCTGCCGGAGCCCACGCTTTCCCCACTCTGATGCAACTGCCAGATAAAAACCCTGCAAATCAGGAGAAGCGACGTCCACTCACATGCACTACTTCACGTCCCCACCACCCACCTCCTTTCTTCCATCCCTTTTCCTTGCCTATTGTTCATTTCCTTATCTAATTTTTCTGAAGTCAGGTCAAGAAAACCCTGTCTCTGATTAATTTCTCCCTCTTGATTTTTGTTTGAATTTCTTGTTTTGTTTTGTTGGATGTTTTAATTAAGCTTATTTGGTTTGGGTTTTGTTTTGCAGTGTGTTTCCTTTGCTAAAAGGAAATTAACTCAAATGTCGCCGTAACATTGCTTGCACATCTGGAGACTTGTTACCCTCTGAGGAAATGACACAGAGAGTGGGAGAAGAGATTCTTCTTTCTTATGTGATTGTTTGAACAAGCCCATACCAATGCTGTCACAGGTGAGGTAAAGAGCCTGTGATTCAAGAAATGCAGTCATTTTTCAAATCACTACATTCCTTGGGGGGTGACTTGGAAGCACATTTAGGCCTTGCTGAATGATGCTACGTGAATATAAACCCTCCATGTATATAAATATAACATAAATATCATGTATAGAAAAAATTTGTATACACACGGGACAAGAGTGCCTTCTTGAATTAAATATAAAATTAAAACAAATGCCACAACTGGTACATTGTGTGTACACACACACACAGAGCATGTAGCCACCGTACATACCCCGTATCCTTGGCTTTAGACAGGGAAACACTTTAGCACCTCTCCCTGCACCAAAATATGGTCGATAGCAGTGCAATCAAAGTGTCCCAGCAGTTCTATTGGGCAACACACTCTATTAGACTGGCTGTCGGGCATATCGGGGACAAGGCGTGAGACGGGCAGCTTGTAATGGGATGAGATAGGCTATCTTTATTATCAAAACATAAGAATGAAGGGGGGAAAAAGACACAGATTAGGTTTCCTGACAGTTGGCCTTTTGAAGTTTGAGCCAAAGTGCTAAGGGGCTATTATTCTCTCGTTTGAATGCTCACAAATACAGAACCACTCACAGGAAAAGGCGAGACTTGCCCGCTAATCAACTGATAATGGGTCACACTGTCCGTTTGCCATAGCTGCCCACCATCCTGCGTGCACACTCACGGCACACTTGCTTCACACAGTTTATGACCGCAGGCCTTGGTTTCAGTGGGTAACTTTGAGTAAATGGCGTGACATGAATTGTTTTTAAAGGGAGAAACCTGTTGTATCACAATACTTAATTCAATAACGGACTCTCTAAGCATACAGTAGACAATGCAAATTAAATGTAAATTGTCTTTTTGGGGTCAGAGTCACAAAACAAGGTATAGCATCATGCCTGACCTTTGACCTGCTTGCCTGGGGCCAGGAAGTTCCACCCTTCTCAGTCTATTGTCCACCTCAGTGCAGCACTGCCTCAACCTCAGCTCGCTGTTGCTCTTTTTCAAAGGCTAAATCGAAGCAGAACAAAGCAACTTTAACCTGGACTTGGTGTACACCATTAATATCACTGTGTGTGGTACATGCCTGAAGTCATTACATGACACATGCAGTGATAGGTGTGTTCTTAAACGTGAAGCGTGGCAAGTAACTTTCAACACAAAGTTACAATACATATACCAAGAATCATCCGGTGTGTGAAGCCACCTCAGAATGCACCACCCTGCCTCTTCCTGCACTGATAACATGGTGAGAGACAGTGGATAGGGCGGTGTAGTGGTGGGCAGAGAGAAAGGATGGGGGTGTGTGTGTGTGTGTGTGCTTGGGAGAGGGGAGGGAGGTGGTTAGGTGTCAGTTCCTTGACTTTCCTTTTCCCTTGTAACCCTTCTAATGGCCTCCATCTGAGGAAGTGAATCTTGCAGAGTGTCTATTCAGCTCCGAGTGGCAAGACAAACACTTGAGATGTCAAAGCCAGCATAGTTTCCAAACCTTAATTCTCTTTTAATATGACAGGATCCCTAAAAAGGAACTTTGTAATCCTATTGCTATCCTCTGCTACATTTGTAGATGTTCCTTATTTGCCAAAATGAGTGCTCCTGTCAGCCACAGAAGAAGAAAATAATTGGCTTGCAGATACCTGCTTGACCACAAGCCCAGGTGGAAGCCAAGAGTCCATTTGGAAAGAACAAAGCTGGGTAGGTTAACCCAGGCAGGAAAGATCTCATTTTCTGTGCTGTGGTTTTGCAGGAAACCCAACCATTCACCCGGCAATGTACTCCCATCCTGAAATGGGGGAGTGAAATGCTAAGAGAAGGAGGCAGGCGGAGGCAGGAGGATGGGGGCACCAAAATAAATGCTTATAAGAATAACTTTATATCCATCTCCAACCTGCACGTTTGCTTCCTTCCTTTCCCTTTCATGTCGGATGGAAATCTCTTCTATTGTACAGCTTTGAAGAGAAAGATCGGAGTGGGTAATTGTAGATATGAAAGTGTTTGTTGCTTCTTTTTTGTTGTTGATTAAGTCATTCCCTGCATTTGTCATGAAGGCTGATAACTCTCATCTGTGTTGTTTGGCCAGACTAAAGCCTTCTTCCATGTTTATCATAAGGACAGGAAGATGCGGCTTGGCCTTGCCACCCCTCCCCACAACATCCTGGGGTCTTCTGGAACCTTCCCTCACAAGGATGACTTTCCATGGTCACTATGGAGCTCAGTGACCTATGCCTCATCACAGCGCAAAAGTAATTTTAAAGTGCTGTCTTGGATCAGGCAGAGTATGGGAAATTCACAGGTGTATTGAAAAGAATTTCTCTGTTCATTGGACAAAAGTCTTAGTAGTGATTTTTATCTTGAAGCATCTTTAGCATGCAATCACAGCAAACCAAGATGCACTGACACAAAACTATGAATACTGTATAAACATCCAGAAAGTTCACAGCAGCTCTGTTGCGAGTGAGCTAAAGATTTGTTGAAACAAAGACACTGTGAAGAAACTGACCATAATGCATCATCTCCGCACATGTTCCAAGAAGCTGCAGATAGGATGGTGACACACTATGACCTTTTAATCCTCCATTAATTTATGCTTCCGTATGTGATTACAGATGTCAGACCTCTGAGACACAGCGATTCCTTTCTCTTCTGCTCCCTCTTTGGAATTATCTAACACATTATCATGACTCTCCCAGCTATTGTTCTGAGATGGATAAAAATAATATGTTGATGTGGCCAGCGGGTGTTTCCAGTGGAGGGGTCGTGGGTGCACAGGGTTCAGGGGTGTCAGGCAGGCTCCCCAAACACAGGAAGGCAGCACTGTAACTCTCAGTCAGGGGTGTCAAGGCTGGACACTTGGTGTTCCTTCATAGACCCTCACCTTCAACTGTGTCTATTAATAACATCAGCACGGGGTCGGTACAGTTTACTCATCCACTCTTGATGGGTGGGATGAACTGACAGAAGCAAGGGGCATGTTGGTTCAAAATGATAAAACTGACATGCTTTTATTTTATACTGTAAATACACTGCTCGGAATTATAATGTGATTTAGAGAATGTATGGTGATGTGTTGCGCATAATCAATTTAACTTTGCATTTTGATGTGAAAATATCTTTAACTAACTTTAAATATGTAATGGGGGGGGGGTCATTGTGTTTACATAAGTAGGCTAATCATATGTCCTTTGTAAGGTTGAATTGGAGGCGTGTGCTGTCGCAGTGGGAGCGCGCAGAGGAAGGGAGGGCAATCTTGTCCGGACGCTAATAAGACCCAATGGCTGGTGCAAGGTGGCCAGGAGCTTTGAAACGCGACAGAAGACTGTGGACGGAGGAGAAAAGAAGAAAAAAAATCTCAGGAGAGACATTTCTGGATGGACAAAGAGGATGAGAGCGTCACGGAAGCGTCCATAGGAATTGCAGGCAGCCGTGGGGCTTTTGGTGTGCGTCAGTTTGTGTCTCGTCAAAGGAGCTGCGTGGAGGGAGAGAAGCGGTAAGTGACTGGAAACACACAAAAAACACCTGCCTCGAAACAGGTACCTGCGAGGGACGGGTGAAGATGACTTTCAGCTCACGGGGGCTTAGAAGTAGCTGCTTGTTTGAGATATATTTGGACATGAATCATAAAGATCTAGTGTGTCTTCTTTAATAACTGCCAAAGTTAAAAAAAAATAAAAAATAAAAAAACTTTAGATTCCAGCCAATCAGATCATTTATTTGGCTACAACATTTG
Organism: Etheostoma spectabile; assembly: GCF_008692095.1. Lineage (NCBI taxonomy): Eukaryota > Metazoa > Chordata > Actinopteri > Perciformes > Percidae > Etheostoma > Etheostoma spectabile. Next base: position 10,187,185 of record NC_045739.1, read on the forward strand.
GTCAGAATAATCAACAAAACAGTACAAACTGACTTGGCATTATGGACCGCTTTTTAAATCAAGAGTGTAAAAGGTACAGTACAGTAAAATGAAGTTCCTACATGTCCCAGCAATTGTTTTTGTCATATCATCCTCAGCTCTAACACCACATGATTTGGAATGGACCACGATTTGACCCTCATTCACATGCCATCACACACCTGGAACTGAGGTATCACTATAGGCACTGTGAGCCACTGACTGCTGGGAGCCCCAACCCTCCTCAATGAAGCAGTCCCGGTGGGCCCGCCTGGCACAGCTTGGCCTGCTTGCTGTGTGGACCTGCATATGGTTGGTCCAGGGATGTGGACCGGGCCCTGGGGTTGGCATCCGCTCCAGGCCCAGGAAACTCACAGCCATGCACTACAAGCAGTTTTTCCCCAACTTCTCAGAAAACAACCTTGGTGCCAGCGGGAGAGCAGAGGGCAAGATCACACGCAACTCTGAGCAGTTCAATGAACTTGTGTGCAACTACAATTCAGACATTATCTTCAAGGATGAGGAGAACACCAACGCAGACCGCTTCATGACCAAGGTGAGACTGGTGTGTTGCAGTTAATCCAGTTCAATCATCTTAGATTTTTAAGAATGTTGTTGAGTGGGATGATACACTGGACTACTTGTTTCCACTAACCCCAGTGATACCTGGTGACAATGACAGTTCATACACACAAAGAGAAAGGCAGCACTTTATAGTTCATAACTTGCTACCCAGACACCTTCAAATCAAATAATTAATTGTTTGCCATACCTGCCCTTGCCAGGCTACTAACACACAATCAAATGTTCAACACAGAGTGTGTAAGTTTTAACCAAACTTCCACTCCCTTTCCTTGAGATAAGAAGATCAGGATGTAATTCAACACTCAACCCCTTAAGAGAGGCCTTCCCCTTCAGGAACACTTCCTTTTAATCTTTAACCAAAGTCTTTGTTATTGGAAATCAAACTATTTCTATGACAGGTACTCAGTGGCACTTACATTCCTTAATGTTTACTGGGGCTAGGCATCCAAATTCAAATCCCATGCCTTGAAAAGACAATTGTGGCCTAGAGAATTTAAGATCAGTGCAGCTTTTTGGCTCTGGATGCTGCGGCTTTCTGTGATTGTTTAGAATATGAATCTGTGTTCCTTCCCCTCCCTGAGTGATTTTAGTGATGAAAATCTGCACTCATATATGTGTGCCCTGCTGATGCCCAGTTTGAGTTTGTGTGTGTATATGTGTGCATGTGCCCCTCTTTTGCCCAGATGTGAAAGACGCTCTTTGTGCATAATTTGGAGACTCGGAGGGGTCGCCTATACAAAATTCCCGCCTGCTGAAGTAATGGCACCGTTGGAAAAGCAACTATTGTAGTTCTGACAATGAGACGCCTCTCTTCAATGGCATTGCGAGAAAAATGTGCCCAGTTTGTTTTTTGTCCCTCTCGCTTTCTCACTCTTGCTGTCACATTCCCAAGTCCATGCCCATACATTCTTCCCCTCTGCCCTCTCTCTTTACACCCAACCTCAGCCCTCCCACTGCTTTCTTCTCACCCAACTTTTTCTCTTTCTGTCACTATCTTTTTTTTTATTATTATTTAGTGGCAAGATACACTTTATTTAATCATTTATAGGCCACAAGACCGGCAACATCACAAGTCACAAGAGAATTTGCGCCCAGGAGATGATAACGAGTGTATCACCTCAGTTGCTGATGTCGTCATTTTTCAAGCCTGCTATTTTGTGACAATGCGGACACAGTCCGTAACATGTGCCACGGGGGTGTTAAGAGTCACTGTGCACATTTCTGATCAAATGTCTCGGGTGAAACCAAGAAAACTCATGCCTGGAACAATCTGGGAAAGGCAGAGAATGGCCTTGATTATTCTGTCACCATGTCGAAAAGGCCAAGGAATGTGCCAAACTGGCTACAGTAGCTTTGCTCTTGTACTCTGATTGTTAGACCAAGTTTGAGATGGCCTTTAGCAGAGAAGAGAAGGAATTGTGTGATAATTCAAGCAGACAACAAACAATCACAACCTGGGATCCAGAGACAGTGTTGAAATACTAAAATCAGTTTGAGTGCTGAGGTGTACAGTAAGCTTACATACTGTACACACTTCTTGTACACTTGGGCTGTGCCATCCTCCTGGTTAATAAATGATTACAAGTTAAGTGGTGTTCAGACATGCCTCTCACTGTTCATGGCACATGATGCAAACAGAGTGACTAAAAATATAATTACTGTCTTCAAAATAAACTGAGAATTCTTGTTTGTATTCTTTTATGTACCCTTATATCCAAAGATCCAATAGAAAACATTATATAAAACACAAAACAACAATCCAACACTTCTTTCCCAACATATACACCAGTTTTAAAAAGGCAAAATAATGAGAGGGATTACAAAAAAGAAACATTCAGGATTACACATTAATAGCCAGACTTTATAAATTCTATGCATAAAGGGTGCTTTTAGTTGTTAGTGTTATTGATAATGATTATGAGTTCATCTTTTTGAATCCATTGTTGATTCTATCTTGCTTTCAATAACTTTGAGTAAACAAAATCATATATATTTTATTATTTAGGAAGCTGAGTATATTATACTGTGTGTATACACATATATATATGTATATATATATATATATATATATATATATATATATATATATATATATATATATATATATATATATATATATATATATATATATATATATATATATGACAATCTGGATTTTAATCGTCCCATTTGGTTTAAAAGAACTGTGGCTAAAATATGTACTGGGTGGGAAATCCTGGTCATTTAGTGTCTCTATGTAATAGAGACAAATGACCTCAAACATATCCTTGGCATATCTGTACAGCAATTTCTTGTAACTAGTCAACCAATATATGTGCAGATACCAATATATTTGTGATAAAACAGTTCCTAACTTAACACCTCCTTTCTGTCTCATTCTGTTCCTAGCGCTGTAAGGACTGTTTGAACAGGTTGGCTATCGCAGTGATGAACCAGTGGCCAGGGGTACATTTACGTGTGACAGAGGCCTGGGATGAGGATGGCCACCACCCTCCCGGCTCTCTGCACTATGAAGGCCGGGCCGTAGATATAACCACTGACGATAGAGAAACAGAGAAGTACGGTCTTCTAGCCCAGCTGGCTGTGGAGGCTGGCTTTGACTGGGTCCACTACGAGTCCAAATATCACATCCACTGCTCAGTAAAAGCTGGTAAGTTTAAGTAAGGAGCTCACATTAAAATGTAATGCAGTTTACTGTGTCAAATTACAGCACTTCACTAGATGGTGTACCTAAACTTTAAGACAAAAAAGCACAGCACAGTCTGTGTTTAGTCATCTCGGCTATTTCTGCTGATCTTCCTGCAGATCACTCCGTTGCAGTGGAAAAAGGTGGCTGTTTCCCAGGCTGGGCCCGGGTGACTGTTGCTGGAGGGATGCAGAAGAGCCTGTCGTCTCTTGTTCCCGGGGACAGAGTCATGGCCCTGTCTGGGACAGGCCAAGTTGTGTTGAGCCAAGTCCTCTTGTTTCTGCACCAGGACCAAGAAAGCTGGTCTGCCTTTCTGTCTCTGGAGACAGAAGATGGCCAGAGATTGGCCCTTACCCCACATCACTTGGTCTTTTTAGCCCCACATTGCAGACGCGACAGCAGTGAGTATCAGGCTCAGTTTGCTAGCAGAGCCAAAACAGGTGACTGTGTTCTTATCCTTACAGCAGAGGGTCAAGTACGTCCATCGCGAATCACCTCAGTTTCAGTAGAGGAGAGTGTGGGAGTGTATGCGCCCTTGACAGAAGCTGGAACTGTGTTTGTTGATGGAGTGCTGGCATCCAGCTATGCTCTGGTGGAGGACCACAGACTTGCACACTGGGCATTTGGACCTGTGCGACTCCTCTCTTCATTCAAACAGCTACTTTGGGGGGACTGGGAGACAACAAAAGAACACCAGACCACAGACAGTGAAACAGCTTGCACTAAGAGTCCATTTCATTGTAGCACTTTGGCCGCAATGGACATAACAAGTTTATATGTAAAAAATGGCACTCTGAACAAACAAGACAATCTAAGTGAACCTCTTAGGATGGAAATGAAACAGAAGCAGACATCAGATGTGCACTGGTATGCTCGACTACTGTACAGTTTTGGATGTATCTTTTTAGACTCCAACTCATTTTATCCTTGAAAGCCTAAAACTTTAAAGCCTGTATGTTTCGCCTTGTTCAATGTTACAATGTTGATACATTTACACTAACACTTCCTGTTCTTCTTTAAAAAAAAAAAAAAAAAATGTAATTACTGGAATAGCTTGCCTTCTCTTTTGTTTTTGTTTGCATTATAATCTATCATAATGATATACAGTACATGCTAATACTTATGTGATATTTTGAACGATATTGAGTTTGAAAAGACAAATTGTCTGAGCAGGTTAATGTAAAAATGTTATTTCTTTTAATTATTCAGTTATGTGTGTAAAAAATACATTATTCTAATGGGACAGGAATGAATTTTCCCCAAAACAATAGAATCTTTATTTTTGTACTTTCTGAATCATAATATATAAATGTTTCATTTTATTATAATTCCACTACATGTTTTGTTTGACCTCACATGTTGTCTTAAAACTAATTAAAATGTCATTCTAGTAAGCAACACTCTGCTTTTTCTTCAGCTCTGGAGTAAATTGTGTCTTTTGATTTGTCTTTTGCTTGTTTAGCAAAACGGAGTTGCTTTGTGTGAAAAACCTTAGACTAAAGCAAAAATGTAATTTCTGGGCTCTTAATAGAGCATCGCGGTAGAGCATTATGTATGTTACAGTGTTCAAGAACTCTGTGGAAATCTATTCCAACAGGCGGACAGGTTAATGAAAAGCCCAGACGCACTTAATATTCCCCACACTGCCACCCTCTTAACTTTATCACAGACTAGCTACTTAAAGGGAGTTATCAGGTCTCTACAAATCTTAAAGAAGCCAGTTTTATTAGTATCCACTGATCAATCTGGGTCACAATTACTATATCTGTTGGTTGCGCAGTACCGGTAATTGTTTCCACAATTGTCTATTTTCTTGCATCCCATCTAAATTTAGCAAAAAAAAGGCATTATTGGCAGAGAAGATTTGGCAAATTGTTCATGGGCGCAACCCACATACTCAGCTCTGCTGCTCATCCCTCAAATGCATGTTCTAAACAAGCTTTCCAACCGTGTAAGATTTATTGTCAAAAAGCATTGTTACCACAGAGAAATAATCTACCAAACACAAATTTCCTACTTTTTGTACTATGTCTACCAGTCTGCACAATACATTTTGGCAATTTTTCCCAGTTACTAGTAAACATTTAGTTTAATTATTTCCTCATTTAAAAAGGTTACTTTTCAAAAGGTTCATAATAATGTTTAAGGGGACATATTGAGGACATGTACAGTAGTACGAGGTTACACCCCCCCTTGTGGAGGAACTGATATGAAGCCTGTGTTTTATTTGATTTAATTTCTTACCCTTGTATAACTAATCTAGATCAAACTGTAATTCAACAAACCTTGATTTATTTTGTACTATTTTTCACAAGCATTTATGTAATGAGATATAATTAATTTGCCATTTTTTAGCACTGAAAATACAGAAAATATTTGACTGGACTACTCAACAATGTTATCAGAACTATGAACTCAAAGCACATAGAATATATATATATATATATATATATATATATATATATATATATATATATATATATATATATATGTGTGTATACTGTAACAGAAGACACAAAATGTATTCTCTTCCTCAGGTTTATGTTCTGTTGTAAACATCTGTGGAGGTATTCTAGGGGATTATCCTTGAGATACAGGAGGCAGATGGGAAAGCACCAGCTCTTCTGACTGACCAATAGGAAGAGCCTGGTCTCCTAATACCACCCACTATGTACATCCTTCGACCAATCACTTACTGTCTTCCAACCGGTCTAACCCCCCCCCCCCAAAATCTAATCTAATCTTGCTAAAGCTGAATGGGGAGTTAACTAATCCTGTCAGTGGGACCAGTAATAACCTATTTTCAAAAATTAAAACCTGCAAAACCCACATTCGGGCAATGAGAAGCACACATTTTCTCTTCAAAATATACAGACCAGTGTCATCACGCTTAAATAATTATGACTTTTTTTTATGATAATATAATGAGAAATTAAAGTGAAAGATGCATCAGTGGAGATTTGGGAAAAAATAATTGAATCCCTTAGAAAATCTTACCAAACATTATAGAATTGTCCTCCCTCATTGGGTCAAGTTTGTCCTGTATTGCAGACAATAGAAGTTCTGACTCCACATGCAATTGAAACCTAGACCTTGAGTGGCAATTAAAATTTATCATCTGATTTTTTCAGTCAGTTTAACACCCCAGAATCTATTAATTGTTTAATCCAATTACCAATATGAACCCCTTTTATTCTATACTAGCATTTAAAGGGTGCTGCTAAGTCAAACAGTCATGATTCTAAAATGCAGTATTTGATTTTCTCATCTGATTTCATTATAACTGCTGTCTACTATCTTAAGTTTTGTAAACGCAAAGCTCATGATAATTATGAGAATAATTATTGGACTCTTTGCCAACATCATGTGAAAAATTGAGGCTTTAAACTAGATTATTTGAGCGTGTTTTTCTCTTCAGCAGTCTCATCTAAGCCCTCTGGATGTCTCTGCACATACAGTATGCATTACCAGAGAGGTTTCACAGTGCAGGGTCAGCTGCAGATCACCAGCCTGCAGCAGGTGCTTGTTTACTGCTTACAAAGCACACAATGTATTCTCAGGCATTCATGTTTGAACACTAACTTTAACTTTACATTTGAAACATTAAGCAGACGCTCTTCTCTACAGTTACGTATATAAGTGTTGAGTTATAGCCAAAGTAAGCTACTTACTACAGTTTTTGCTCAGGGGCATGACAGAAGATAGCTGATTTGGATTAAACCTGTGACCTCAATGGAACAGATTGTTACCCAACCTAATTTTGTGTAAATTCAGAGGATCATTCCAATGACATCCTAGCTTTACTGTGTGTACTGCCTAGGCATACGGAAGTTGGTGTCTTGATTTAAAAACTATAGCATTAACAAGAACTGAACAAAATACTTTATTTTCACCTAAATTAATTTTTTACTGTGCCAGACTTTCTGTGAATAAGAAGAAAATAAGCTTTAAAAGCATGCATCTGAAAGGACTTTCGGTCCTTCCGTTTGTTTAAAGGTTGCTATATGCAAAGTATTAGGATCTCAACATGCCATTGTCAGAAGTAGTTAACTTAAAGCTAACATTTAAGAATTAACATTTAAACAACTTTTTTTTAACCTATCCTTCCTGAGTCACCCATGCCCATATATATAAATCAAGCCACTGTGATTTTGGAACAGTGATGAGGCAACCTAATGATAAATAAGGCCCACCTCTCATTCCCAAGCATTATGATCTGCATTTTGTTTACCCACAATACACTATGATTGCTCCTTATTTTAAGTAAAGATAGATTTAGATATATTACCACCTAATACATCTAAATCTGTACAAATAATTATTGATAATTTTAAAAATGGAAACTTTCCAAAGTCTGACACTGCAGCTGATTCACTGTAAGATGATAATTAAGGCTGTTAAGTGTTGCGCATGTTGTCAACCTTTCTAACACAATATAGTATTTAATAGTCTATACAATTATTTTATTTTGATTATTCATTCACATGTTGCTTGATACAAAATTTCAAATACCACCTACATGGAATTAGCCTACATGCCTAGCATATAAAACAAAACAATGTGGCCACAAAACACCAGGGTCATTTTCAGGGAACCTGCTGAAACCTTGGTCGTTGTTTAGTTCAGATTATGGCAGTTTCACGTGCTTCTTCCCAATCACTATCAGTCACTCCAGCCAAAAGCTCAATGCATAGCAATATGCAGTAACAGTGGGAGAGTACAGTAACACAGACAAAAAGCAACCAAGATGAGTCCGCAGCACACATTTGTTATGTTAATTTCAAAATAAAAACATAGCCTAATCGAACTAATTTACATCGCGGCTAATCAATTATCAAAACAAATGCATGTATTCCCAGGCATGTCATAGCTTTGGTTCTACAATCTACAATTGTCTAATCTATCATCTAATGAAAAATGGCTTCCCAGGATACGAAAATCTAATGACCTTAAATCTATAGCCACCATATTTTAGTGGTCCGCGCTCTCCATATTAAAATCGTGTGCTATAAATTATGCTAAATCATCCTTACGCAGAGTTGTCCATTACTACACCAAAGCTGTAACGTTACACGTTTGCTGGTAGTTAGTTACAAAACACAGTTCTAACTCGTTATTTTGCATCAATTAATTTTTTGACGTAGTTGTTATTAGCTAGCACCGCTAGCCACTTGGCATAACAGCCGTGTGCAGACGCAACGCAGTTTAGCGAAGTGAAGCGATGCTAGTGACCCATACAAGGGTACCCATGCAAAGTTGAGCTGCAAATGTAGGTAGATGAATGTTTGCAGTGGACTTTAACTAAAAGAAAAAAATACATTTACTGTCGTGTCAACAAAGTTTGGGGCTGTAGTTTTCGGATGCACTATTTTGTGCAAAGTTGCAGGAGCTTTAACGACCTCGCGAGCAAGATTCCAGAACAGAGCAGAAACTAGCTAACGTTACTGTTGTGGAGCTAAATCCACAAGCAAGGAGCCAGATAGCTGGGTAGTTTTGGGATTTAGTTACAGCATTACGATGGTGACCCTTTTTCGGGACTGGTTGAAGACTTGTCTCGGTGCTTAGCTAGCAAATAGTTCCCCGGCCGTATACGAGCACTCGACACAAAGCTCAACTTGCTAGTTAGCTAGCTAACCATAGCATTATCCATCCAGTTAAGAGGCTAGCTAGCACCACCGCACAGCCTGCCTTCCGCCGTGTTGCACTTCCCCCACTCTCCCTCCAGCCGGCTAGCCGCAGCGTTAGTCCGGTACACAAAATGAAGCGACCATCAGCATTTTGGGAAGCTGTGTGGCTGTTTGGATTTTGCTGATGTATGAGGAGACGATATTGTTTTTGTGAGGTGAGCTGTTTTTATTATGGCTTCTTTGAACTTCTTGCAACAGACGTAGCTACCTAAAGACACATCAACCCTGACCTTAGACCGGGTAATGTTAGCGCTGCTATCGGTTACATTTAGCTGTTAGCTTCGACCAAATGGGGCTGCCTACTTGCTGGAGAACTAGCATTGTTACCTGGGTGCTAACTTTAGATTGAAATATGTGTTACGTTGGCTGTGTCCGAGGTGTGATCCAAAGAGTAGCCGGTTGAAATTTTTGAAGTACACGTGCCTGCGAATGGTATTGGGTATATTTCTCGTAGTTTTGCCTCTTCGGAACACTTTGTTGCTACGTCACCATTGGTAGTTATTAGCTTTTTCTGTTTCAGCTTGTCGTCAGTGACACGGACAAGGCTATTTGCTGGTCAGAACCAACCCTCTGAAGTCCGTGTTTACATTGAGGAATACTGCTTAGCTTAGCAATTAATCAACTATAAAATCTCAGTAGCTTTTACCGTGGCACTGCAAAAAATAGCAGCTTATATAGGCTAACATTACCTAATAAGATCAAATGCTTTAACCGTGAAAGTTAATTTGTAGCGTTAACAATTTTAACGTTAACTTAGCCATCATGTCATCACTTTTGCTCTGGACATTGTCAACTTCATTTTAAAGACAAAGCCTATTTAGTATCCTCATTAACTGTAACATAGCACCAGTTATGTTTAGTAAAACTTGGATTTCACGTTAGCTAGTTTGTTGTCTTGAAGAGAGTGCGTTTCCAGTGTTGATGCCACCAAATAAGTTTGTTACGAAGATTTAAAATCAACACTTCATAGAGAAACTAATTTTGGCCATCAGCTCAGTTCTGCCGTTTTAATAGGCCGCCATGCATTGTGTAAGTTAGGTTGATAGGGCAGGTATGTTGCATTTTATTTTAGGGGTTTTAGCTGTAACGTTAAAGTACTAAAAGGGAAGGCATTCAAATTTGATTTCGACAAATATGCATATACATTGTAATTGGTTTGTGTTCTAATCTTAATTTGTGATTGCGCACCCGTCCCAATGTGCGTGTGTAAACGTTAGCTCAAAGGAAGATTTTCTGATTTAGATGATGATAGTTTTTGTTTTGCAACTGAAGAAACATTGCGAGACTCTAAGCTGTATCTTTATGTCAAAGCCACGTCGCATGAATTGTCTTTTGAGCCCATTAGATCAGCACATAACGTTACAGCAACACATGGGTTTGTCTTGTCTATTGTGTTCTGACATTTGGAGACTTATATATTAACATTGGTGAGGCTGTGATATACCATAACGTTAAGTCGAATATACCATACGAATCGAAGCCGATCGACTCCTTTTTAAAGTGTCGTCTTTGATTTGGCCTTTAAACGTTGCACGCATGACTTCTTTCTATTAGCTGTGTGGATGAATAAAATGGTGAGCCCGTCCAGTCCTGCATTGTTTGTTGTAGAGTATTTTTGTTAATGGTGTGAATGTCACAGCGGAACTATGATGCGAGCGACAAAGGTTCTGCACGAAAGGATCTCCGCTGCAACAGGAAGTTCTACATACGGAAGTTGTGTTTTCTTTGTGTATCCCGATTTATGGTTGTTTTATTTGGGAAAACACCATTTTAGTTTGATCGTTTTGTGCGTTTTTCACGCAGCAATTTCACCGGTTTGGATTATGCATTGCTGGGTAAATGATAACTTGAATTATTAAAGTGTTTTCTGATCGATGTAACCCTCGCGCTATTTTCATGAGTTTGCGAGGAAGCTTGATTGCATTAGTGCTAACGTTGGTCAAATGATCACACGGAAATCCTCTAAAGTGAGGACATTACAGCCATGTTTAATTTGTTGCATTGTCGGTAGTAAGTCTTGTGTAAGTCTGTGTGAAAAGTGCTTTTGGGTGGATAGGGAGGCGCGTGTGTAGTTTTCTAGCAGAATATGCATTTTGGGGATTACTTTTTTTTAATGATAAACATGTTGGCTGATGAAAATGGCATCTTCTGTTTTGGTGGTTAAGACCCACTTAGCTGTTCGTTTTCCATGGGAGGAAAACTTAAATCTTATGCATTTAGTATTTATTCATATCATTACCAGATCTATTTTCTCCATTCATTACGCAGTGATAACATACCTATTGTTAATATAGCATATCAATTTATCAGATGCAGTTTCTAAGGTTGTTTGCAAATTGTTTTTTTTTGTTTTTTTAATTTGATTAAAGAAACAACCAGATATAACACTTCCAGCAGTAATATATAGGCAGACATTGCAACAACAACACTAGTAAAACGCATGTCATGCCAAAAAATAAAAGAGCAACAATCAAGACAAGTGCAGAAAATACAATCAACATATAATAGTCGGCGGCTTGGCAGCTATGTCAACATGCTTCTTTCTTTCTTGGTCATAACAGAAAAAAAAAATAGAATTCATACTGAGTATGCTACAAGGTACTTTGTAATTTTTTATTTGAGGCCATTTTAAACAAGCTCAGTGAAACACTCAGTTTCAGATGTGTGGGCAGACTATTTCACTGTGCTGCTGCACTGTAGTTTTAATGATTACTTAACAATTACTTCTTATTAACATTTACATGTTGAATCTACTTATGTTTTTAAATTGCAGATCTCTGTCAAGGAGGTCAAAATCAATACGGGGGATGGACGAGCAGAAATCAAACTGCGAAGAAAATGACTCTGAACCAACAGGTGATATGTTCTTTAAAAAAACAATATTATAATAACAAAATCCATTATAAATATAAAGTGTTCTGCAGAAAGATGAATACTATCACAATGTGCCTTTTCTCTGAAAGATAAATGCATATTGTTGATACCAAAATAATTTTTTGGTTTGTAAACATAATGTATTAGAGGTGAGTTATACCAGGTAAATCAATCTTGATTTGGTGAAAGCCATTTATTCCCATTGTTTAAAGTAAGGTTTTCTTTTTTTCTTTCTTTAGCTGATGACAACGCCCCATCAAAGCAGCTTGTCTCCTCTGAGTCCAAAGCCCTTTCTGCTGCTGAGGAGGTGTCTGGTGCTACTGCAGCCTCGTCCAGCACTCCTTTGTAAGTTATTCTTCCGATCATGAATTATTTTGTCCACACTGTTGTGGTCTTTATCCTGAGAAGTTGCCCGTTGTAGGGATTGTTGTTTTGAACATTTTTGTTTCTGACTGTACAGAGAGAGCATTCAAGCTTGTGCGCTTTGTAACTGCGTGGAGCGGAGCCTGCATGGACAGAGGGAACTGAGACACTTTGGGCCATCTTCTGAGCGGCCGACCCTCAAGCCATCCGCTTCACAACTGCCACAGCCCGGAAATGATGACCTGTCTTCCATTGGATTTTCCGATTCCCCCTGTCTGGCGTCTCTCTTTGAGGACTCAGGTTGAACTCAAAATATTACGCTGTTATATTTTGTTTGTGTACAGTAATTACTTGCTTTTCTAAATTAATTATATTATTGGTTCCATCCCTTTAGAAATACAGCACACAAATGTAAAATTGAAGTTTGATAAGACATTTTTACTGATGCCGTGCTTAATATTTAACAGGGGGTTGTTTGGTTCATTACTGGTGTGCGGTGTGGTCGGAGGGAGTAAGGCGGATGGAAAATGAGGAGCTGGAGAATGTGGATAAGGCCGTTATCTCAGGGACACAGCGGGTAAGTGCACTGTCCATAGACTTGGATCAGATGGCATTGGGTAACAAAAAAGGATTAACAAGCTCCCTTCATGAAATCTTACTTGTTACCATTGGTTTGTTCCAGCTTTGCGAATACTGCAAAAGGCTGGGCGCAACCATTCGATGCCATGCTGAGGGCTGCTCACGGTTCTACCACTTCCCCTGCTCGGCAGCCAGCGGATCCTTCCAGTCCATGAAGCAGTTGGTCCTCCTCTGTCCAGAGCACATAGACAAGGCAGAAGAGTTGGGTAAGACAACCAGACATCTTTGTCAAAATTGTGTGTCATTACTTAACAGTAAGGCTTGCGCTATGCACTCAGAAAACTTGTGTGCTCTGTACAAATTTGTTGTTTATGTACTGTACATTTTTTACATGTTTATGCTTTGTTGTCATAAAATGTAAACTTCCTGCATAGAAATGAGGACTGGTGGGTTAAATCCGCTGTTTTATCTTCATATTATGCCAAGCAGACACAGCTGACAACCTCACAGGTGCATGTGGTGCAGACAGGCTTAAACATACTGTTTACAAAATGAGTATCCCCAATCTTCTTTAAAAAGTTGAAACATTTTCAACCTTAAATACTTACTTTGCTTAACAAAGCATCAGCCATCTTTAAAAAGTGGCAACCGGCTACCTACCTTGGGGAAAACACACACACACACACACACACACACACACACACATATATATATATATATATATATATATATATATATATATATATATATATATATACACATACATACATACATACATACATACATATGATTTATTTGATTTACAGCTGGTGAGGAGGCTTGGTGTGCAGTGTGTGACTCAGCCGGGGAGCTCATAGACTTGCTGTTCTGTACGGGTTGTGGCCAACATTATCATGCAGCCTGTCTGGAGATTGGCGCCACGCCCATTCAGCGGGCAGGATGGCAGTGTCCAGAGTGTAAAGTGTGCCAGACTTGCAGGTGAGTCAAAGTGCACCCTATACTAGTTAATCAAATGTAGGGCCTGACCTGTGTCCAAATTTACTTATGCTTTTATTTCCATTTTTTTAAGACTAATGTCTTTTATTCTTTTATTTTCTTAGACAACCAGGAGAAGACTCCAAAATGTTAGTATGCGATGCCTGTGATAAAGGCTACCATACCTTCTGTCTCCAGCCAGCCATGGATTCTCTTCCCTCTGACCCATGGAAATGCAGAGTAAGTCGCGTTTGTCTTTCATCTTAGTACAAAGAGATGCCCTTACCCCAGAAACTTATTTTGAGAGCAAGTTCACCTAATTTTTAGAAACTGAATCTTCCTGTCAGAAAAAAGTTTGTAGTTATCATGATATTTAAAAGAGAGCTTTTTCATGTGCTTCTTTGTTCATTTGGTTTACATTTAACCCCCATTATCTGTATGTTGTCAGAGGTGTCGTGTATGTACAGAGTGTGGTGTCCGTGGACTGGTGCTTCCAGGTTCGGCCCAGTGGTTTGACAACTACTCTGTGTGTGAGGCCTGCCAGCGTAATCGCAGCTCTATGTGTGGCGTGTGCAGCAAAGCTGCCAACCCGTCTGTCCCTCTGCAGTGCTGCAGCATATGCCACAGGTTAGTTTGATGGAGAAGTGCAACTGCAATTTTTTTGAGGTAGCTATCATGTGGGGGATTGTTACTCTTTTGTCATATATTTCTTGATAATCTCTATATTGTCTTAGGTGTGTGCACAGTGAGTGTGCTTTACTGGGGGAGCTTCCAGAAACCAAGTGCATTTGCAGGCTTTGCAAGGAGGATCAGCAGCAACCTGTCACTCAACCATACATAGCAGAGATACAAACGAGAGAGGCGTCTGAGGAGACTGAAGGACATGTGGATTTGATGGAGATGACAATCCAAACAAATGCAGACATGTTGACAGAAGCGCAAACAGACTTATCAGAGGGGACAACTGGACAGAAAAGCACATCAGAGATGGGTCAGGCTGAGGCCACAAGTGACAAAGAGACACCCATGGACTTGGGTAAGTCTGAGTTGGACCAAACACAATTCAAAGCTTGCAAGACATGCCAGTCATGTGTTTTATTGGACTAGTAAAATAATGCCACTTTTATGTTGCCACGTTTATGTTGACTGGACTATGGCCCATTTAAAAAAAAAAATAAA
>NC_045739.1:10202140-10208621 GCF_008692095.1 Etheostoma spectabile
AAAAAAAATCTCTATCTTGGTTGATGTACTTGCATGATTCTTGCAATTTTTAATTTGTATCCTCATGGTTAAATGCACTTATTGTAAGTGCTTTGGATAAGACGTCAGCTAAATAAATGTAATTTATGTCTGACATGTGCCTCCGAAAGTGAACTACTTTTTGACTTTAGGGGTGGAGTCTACAGTTGTTAAGACAACAGACTTTGGAGAGAAAATCATGGAGGATGAGCTGCAGGTAGCAACAGAAAAACTTACTTCTGAGGCGCCAGCTGCTCCACTTGAGTCCACAGGTAACTTGGAACACATTGTAGACATATTTGTATGACGGTGTGCCGTAACTAATGATAGGTTTATAAATGTTTACACTAATAACCACACATTCCTTAATATTATATGTAGAATGTGAAACAAAAGAACAGAGAGCCTCCTGTCTACCTGTTGATGAAGAGAGAGCAGAAAAAGCAGTCACCCTGGTGACTCAAGCAACCCCTTCCCACACAGCGGAGACACAGTCTGACAACCCTAAAGCTGAATCAACACCAGTGTCACAGCAGGGGCCTGAAAGTATGGTGGAGGAGAAGCAAGAGGCCACTCCCTCAGTGGAACAAGAAGTATCACCAGAACCACTGAACAATGGTTCTGATGGCACAGAACTATTCAATAAGGATCCACAGAAGTTACCAGCTTCTCCTCCCTCTATGGACACAACGGAGCATTTGCCCTTGGATAATCGGCAGGAAAGAAGTTCATGCCAGGACCCCCAGTCTCCTTCTCCTCTTTCTTTATCTGTAGACACACAAGAGGCCCTCTCTTCTATGGAAATGGAGGGAAGGTTACTACCTCACTCGGAGGAGGAGGAGGATGATGATGAAGAAGAGTATGATGAGCAAATGAAAGGAGAAGAACTCAATGAGGACATAAAGCAGCAACTGCAAGAGCAAGAGGTTAAGCGGGAATTACTGCTGGATGAGATGTCCAATGTGAGCCATGGCGATGAGAGCAGCAGTGGCTTTCTGGGCTCTCCAGGAGAAGCAGATCCGCAGCTCTCTATGGAGTTTGGCCTTGTACCTGCTGGGCGCTCACACACCGATAACCTGCTCACTGAGACTGATGACTCGCTTCCCTTTGAACCCTTCAGAAGCGACAGAGAGAAGGCAAAACGCAGAGGATCCCCAGGTCGCTCACGAGTCAAACAGGTGAAGTCACCATGTACAAGTTGGTCTATGTATTTTAAGTGTATTTTGCTTGAACAGCTGACATTTCGCTTTGACTCTTGTTTATGATGTCATTGTCACAACACAACTTGACATTTAAATGGTTTATCCTCGACTTGTAGGGGCGAAGCAATAGTTTTCCTGGGAAGCGTAGACCTCGAGGGGGTGGTGGTGGAGGTAGAGGGCGTGGTGGGAGGTCACGTCTCAAAGCCATGGCCTCCTGCATTGATGCTTTCTTGGTGAGCTGTACTTAACACCCCATACAGATGTTCTTTTGATATTCTTTCACTTTTGTTATGCAATCATAATTACTCTTCATAATTTGTCATTTCATGACATATTTTGCCACAATGTTTGTAACTGTTTATCCCCTTGTTCACAGCTAAGCATGGCCACAGACACTGGACTAAGTAAGGAGGAAGAAGATGAGGAAGATGACACCATGCAGAACACAGTAGTTCTTTTCTCAAACACCGATAAATTTGTCCTGCTCCAGGTACAGCTCTAGTTGTAGTTTGACATTTTGAATTAAAACCACTGTTTCCACTTTGAAATGCAACACAAATACTCCTCGTTTCGTGTCTTATTTTTTTGTCTCACTTTTTCTCCTTTGTTTTAGGATATGTGTGTTGTGTGTGGCAGTTTTGGAAAGGGTGCGGAGGGGCAGTTGTTGGCTTGCGCTCAGTGTGCCCAGTGTTACCATCCTTACTGTGTGAACAGCAAAGTAAGCACAGTGTTATCCTATTGATTGTGATCCTTTTTTATAAGTATTCATTACTGTATTTAAAAAAAAAAAATAGATGGATTAAAACTGATATCTTTTGTAGATCACCAAGACGATGCTCCGTAAGGGTTGGCGCTGTTTGGAATGTATCGTGTGTGAGATGTGTGGAAAGGCTTCAGACCCGTCCCGTCTGCTGCTGTGTGATGACTGTGATGTCAGCTATCACACCTACTGCTTGGACCCGCCCCTGCACAATGTTCCCAAGGGTGGTTGGAAGTGCAAATGGTAAAGAAAATGTAAACTAAGAGCACAGTACTTCATTCAGCCTAGTAGCTTTGAATAGGGTCAAATGGAAATGAATACATGCCAATTTGCATATTATGTAAAACACTCATGCCTCAGCCCTGCATTAGCAATTCAGAAGCCCATCCCTCTGCCTCTTGCTTTTGTAGCAGTAGAACATTTTTTGCACCACTCAAATTGGCATCTGTATTTTTTAAATATTGCATATCAGCTGTATATTTGTGACAGAGTGCTTCACTGCTTCTGTGCAGGTGTGTGTGCTGTGTGCAGTGTGGTTCTAACTCCCCGGGTTTCCACTGTGAGTGGCAGAACAACTATACCCACTGTGGCCCCTGTGCCAGCCTCGTCACTTGTCCAGTATGCAGAGAGAACTTCATGGAGGAGGAGCTGCTGCTGCAGTGTCAGTACTGCGATCGGTAGGTGCTGCAGTGTCAGTACTGTACATGCACACACCAGACACAGAAACTGAGGTATTCATGAGACTGCTGCTAAAGAAGACAAGCAGGGAATAGGTTCTTCATGTATTTTTCATTTCATGAATTATTCTATAACATCTTTGATTTGCTCTGTGATTTGTTATAAGTATGTGTATCAATGTATTTCTGTGCGGCTGTGCAGATGGGTCCATGCTGTCTGTGAGAGTCTGTACACAGAGGATGAGGTGGAACAAGCTTCTGATGAGGGCTTTGCATGCACATCCTGCACTGCATATGTTCCAAAACCTGTGGGTAAGTCCCAGAATGACACTATTTTAAAACTGACAACACAGAAGACTATACTTTAAAAAAACAAAACAAAAATGATGAAATTATTTTATTTTGCTTTCTCTACCTGCTTTTTGGCTTTGTTCACAGTAGTAGAGTCAGCCATTATGGCATCAATAAAGATCAAAGATCCAGGTTAGTGGATTTTTGCTTTTTCATGTTTGTTATGACAAGTACATCATGCATGGTCCTCTTCTGTTTTTTTTCTGTAAGTCATTCATATTTGCAAATTTCACTTTGCAGAACCCCAGTTCTACCGGTTGGAGGGGGTGTGGTTGACTGAGTCGGGTATGTCCCTGCTTCGCAGCATCTCCATGTCTCCCCTGCACAAGAGACGGCAGCGTCGCTCCCGTCTTGGCACTCTGTGTTGTGAAGGCGGTCCTGATGGAATGGATCTGAGGGAGGTCGAAGAAGGGGAGGATGGAAAAGGTTTGCATGCGTTCCGCTTATCCAATAGTGTATTAACAAATTCTGGAGTGTCTTGCTCCTTGTTAATGTAAGACTTTGTGCATATTCAATGTTGTTTTGTATATCTAGGCTGTGGGGAGCCCATGGAATGTGAATCCAAGATGGAGAACTCTGGGAGCCCTGACAGAGAAGGTGGTGCAGAGGGAGGTACTGAAGGCATGGCTGACTGCGATGGTCTCAAAGGAGGAGCAGAGGAGACAGAGGATAGCAAAAAAAGAAAACGGAAACCTTACAGGCCTGGTAAGCTACCCAGAATTTTACAAAACAACTTGTAACATCTACAAAGTTGTCTGAGCATCCACAAAATATTAACAAATATTTATTTACAAATTGTACAAGGAATTGGAGGTTTCATGGTGCGACAAAGGAAGTGTCACACACGGATGAAGAAAGAATTTTTTGCCCAGCTGGCTGGAGAGACTACGTTAGATGGACAGCCAATAGAGCGAACCATTGACGAAGGTTAGTGGCAACACTAGATTGTTTATTTCATTTCATCCATATTAAAATGTTATGATAAAATAATTTCAGAATTCAGGAAGTAGTAGTGACTAAATGGAGTGGATGTTCAGTGCTTTACTTAGGTATATCTTACCAGTTCTTGAACTCGGGATATCCTTTAGATAGACATTAGCCTTGCATGAAAAAAAGCCCACTTTGTTGATACAGCAGGGTTACCAATGTAGGTGCATTGTTAAAAAAAACAACACGGCCATCCAGAAAAAAAGTTGATCCTGGCTTAACTTTGCCATTATGCCTTATGCTCTACCTAGTCGCTGAAGCAGCACGCCCCCACCAATGCAACCCCTTGCATTTGATCATTCATTCCCCCATTTCAAGTCACAACTCAAAACACATCTGTTTAAAACTGCCTATTCCACTTGAATGTCTATTGCTCTGCCTTTTCTGTTGTTTTTGTTTTATAGTATTTTTTTGTTGTTGCTGTTTTTAACGTATGAATGCACGACGTCCTTGAGTGCAGAGAAACGCCTTTTAAATAAAATGTATTATTATTATTTATATTAATTTTTTTAACATGTGGCTGTGTTTGGTCTGAACCATCCTGAATTAATCCTAGGGAAGGGGCAACGTCGCCGCGTTTGTATTTATAATTGCAAATTTGGGAAACTGAATTGCATGGTTATATATGTGTAGGACCTCACCCTGACACAGATAACATAATGGATCCTAAACCAGTGGAAGGCGAGGAACAGGCCAAAAAACGTCGGGGACGGAAGAAGAGCAAACTTGAGGACATGTTTCCAGCTTATCTCCAGGTTTCTAGTCTCTCTATGCCCCATGCTTTAAACATTACTAAACTTATGGTGTCCAGGGACATAGTGTTCATATCTAAAATATTTGTAATTTTCTGCAGGAGGCTTTCTTTGGGAAGACGCTAATAGACTTGAGTAAGAAAGCTGTGATGATACCCCCAGGGCAGAGGTCAGGCGCATGCCTTGTCAGACCTTCGTTATCAGCTCCGGCAGGGGTCAAAACTACTGCCCCAGAGAGTAAGAACACTAACTTGACCTATTATTCATGAAAACTGCAAATTATTTGTGACACTGGGTGTGGAAAAGGTTAGTACCTTTTTTTGACCTTTGTACTTCTCTCACTAGCTGAGGATCGTATGATGAAAGATAATTTTCCTCTCAAGCAAGAGGGGGGTGAGACCCCCCAGCCTCAGGGAGAAGGTGCAGGTATGTATGTGTGTGTTTGGTGGTGTTGGTACTGATTTCTTATTAGTCTTGAGGTAATTGCAGGTTAGTTTAAAATTATGCATTTTTAGGGGTTTCTGCACCATCCTCATCGCTGAGGGACCAGGCGTCAACTGATCCTCAGGACTCTGATGCAGAAAAAAGTGAAGGTAGTCCCCTGAGAGAATACTTTGGTCTATGCAGTATGCAACATTAAATTAGGGAAACATTTAATACCTGATGTTAGCGTTGTACCTTACATGCTGTTGTCCTTGCGTCACAGGTCTTCCGCAAGGGGTGGAAAGTCAAGACTCCGAGCAGTTCTTCAGAAAGGTTCTGGGAGTGTCAGACGGCTCCTCTTTGGGAGGCATGAAGCCCATCTTGGAGGGCACTAAGGGAGAACTCAATCGTAGCGCTCTGCCGCAGAGAGCTCTCCTCTCAGGTATGTACATGGGCATGTCTGCAAACGATCACCTCATTAAAACCTTTTTGGAGTTCTAACCATTTCTGTTGTATAATTGAGGAGTTTCGCGAGTACTAAGTATGCAAGTAAGTTAAAGTAAAGTTTGGCTTGGGATTCAAACATAGAAAATCTCTTCCAGGGTCCCTGCCCTCAGCTGGAATGATGGATGCCTTTCCTGGCCTCTCTCAGTCACCGTTCTTTGATATGCGGTAGGACCAATACAGAATTGCCTAGTGCAATTTTATTTTACAACAATCAGTAATATGTAGCTCTGCAACAACTCATGATGTAGGTCTTAGTGTAAAGCATACACATGATTTTTTTTTCCAGTGTTGTTGACACTCATAAGCCCTTTCTTTAATATAAGACGATAACATCTCATATGGTGTACAGGGACCGAGGAGGACTGTTCAGTCCAGAAGGGGGTGAGGAAAGCCCCTGGGCAACTCCCTCCACCCCAGCAACCCCCTCCTCCCCACCGACCCCCACTGAGGCAGAAGGCGATGGGCTGTCCTACAACCAGCGCAGTCTCCAGCGCTGGGAGAAAGATGAGGAACTGGGAGAACTCTCAACCATTTCCCCTGTGCTTTATGCCAATACCAACTTTCCAAGTCTCAAACAGGACTACCCAGGTAAGTGTAGGAGAAATGCTATACTAATACGTACAAACTATGATTAGACCAAACAGACCTAAGGCTTCTTTAAAGTAAGGGTTATATCTCTTAGATATTGAGCAGCTGTTAAATGTTTTTCCTGTAACAGACTGGGCTAGTCGCTGTAAGCAAATCATGAAGGTCTGGAGGAAGGTGTCCGCTGCTGACAAGGTTCCATACCTGGTAGGTTCTTTT
>NC_045739.1:10208631-10234208 GCF_008692095.1 Etheostoma spectabile
TTTTTTTTAAAGGATCAATTTATATTAACTCAACAATTGTTTCCTGCAGTTCTCTTGTAACACATTTCTAAAATGTAGTCAATGACACTAGGTTCCTACTATCCTGTGTTTGAATTGTCCCTAGTGGCATATGGTTCCCTCACTTCTACGCAGAATGCCACAAGTGAATAATGACTAAAGACCCCATTGATACATTTTTTGTTAGTGTTATCCAGATTAAGCCTACATGCATGTATTATGTTTCTACAATTAAACAAAACAAATTGTTTATCAGACCTGAACATTTTTTATCAAATTCCTTTCTGCAGCAAAAGGCCAAAGATAACCGCGCAGCTCAGAGGATCAACAAGGCGCAGAAGGTGATTAAAGCAGCAGAATCCTTTTGTAAAGTCGAGGTGTATGAAAGGTTTGGTACCCTTCATTGGAGTCATGGTGCGCGTGTGTTCATGCTTCCTTTGTACTCTCCTCTTTTCTTCCCACAGCAGGCAGAAAGTCAGGTGTGCAGGCCAGTCAAGACAGAGGGAGTGCGTGTGAAGACAGAACGGCCCAGTTTACACCTCCAGATCCCTCCACCTTCAGGCTCCACCTCAATCTCTTCCCAGCCCAGCTCTGCGGAAAGCCCATTTCCCTTCCCTCCGGATTCAGGATCATCCTCTGTCTTTTTCTCAGATGGACCTGTTAAGACACCGGGATCAGCTGAAATCCGGACAGATCCCTTGGCCATGCTTCCTTCTCAGTCTCCCCATTCTCACTCTCACCCAAACACACCCTTCGGCCATGCTGGGGCCAGCCCCTTACAGGCCTCCTCCTCAGGTTATTCCACTTCCGGCCCACAGGGTCCTCCTCAGGGACGGCCAGCCAGTCTTGGCCCCTTTGACATGCAACCAGGAACTCCTGGAACCCCCAGACGGGCTCAGCAGGTTGACCCCTACTTCAGATCACAGCTGCAGCAGCAACAGGGTCATCTACCACAATCACAGCAAGGCTCTCAGGAGTCCCTAGGTCCTCCAGAAAGTCCTCATTCAAGAGGCGCAGGCCTTGGGGAGTCGCCCATTTTCTCGCCACCCCAAAATACCCACTATGGAGACCCTTACAGAACCCAGCAAGGAATGGGACGGCCAGAGTATGGTTTATCCCCATCACCCTCTGCAGTAGCTTCCTCACCTGCAAGCACAGGGCAGTACAGGGCTGAAATGAGTGGATCTTCTCCACGCTCCTCTGCAGTTGGAAGACTTGATCTATCCACTGGTTCTCCTGCTGGGATGCTGGAGTCTGGAGATGGTTTATTCAAGGCACCTATGACACCACGAATGCACCAAGGGGAAGGTGGGGCACTTCATCCTGGAGCTTCCCCTAGCCACCATTCTGAAGGCTACAGGCAGTCTCCCTCCCACCCTTTCTCTGACACCCACAGTCAGCCAACACTGACTCCCAGGCCGCAGTCCGGTGACAATTGTTCTCTTGGACCCCAGAGACACCCTGTAGCTCAACAGGAACTATGCCATAGAGTACCCTCCAGCCCACAGTCACAGGGCAGCTCGCAGTCTCCCCATACTCCTGGTTGCCTCTCCAACGATGCTTACTCTGTCCATTCTCCTGCTACCCCTCGTTTCCAATCTCCAGACCCTTGTTCTCAGCCACCTTCAAGGCCACAATCTAGAGACCCTTTTGCTACTATACACAAACCCCCTCGCCCCCCTTCTGTTGCCCCAGAGGGAACTGCAAGTTACAAAAGTTCACCTCATCCTAACCAGCCACCTCCATCCCATCCCACTAACAGTTCCATAGGGGATCCTCTCTCTGGTAAACCGTCAGCACCTCCTACCTTCAGCTGCAGCCCTAGCACGGGAGGCTTCCAAATAACCCAACAGCAGAATCAGATATTACAGGGTCATCTTCAGCAACAACAGCCACAAACTCAGCAGACTATCGGGGCAGACAACTTCAGCTCCAGGGGACTAGCTCTTTCTGGATCTCAAGAACTACAAGCTGTCCGCCCTCCAGACACACCTCTTCAACCAGCTTTGCCAGGCACTCAAGAAATGCCTGATATTTCAGCAGTGCAGGACCCTGCAATAGTAGGCCTTAGCCCCTCTGAGCAAGAGAAGCACCGACAGGTATCAACGTATTAGCCAGTTAACAGTCATGCTATGCACCTCCTAGGCGTTTTGCTAACAGGGCTTCTTATGTTTGTTTGTTTTTTAGCGACTGAGACTGAGGGAATTCTTAATCAGACAACAAATGCAGAGAAATTCCATTAGACAAGAAAAGGAGGCTGCAGCTGCTGCTGCTGCTGGCAGTGCATCCCCTGGCTGGTCTGGAGGAGAGATGGGAGCCTTTCAACAAGACAAGGCCCACAGAGCACCACCACCTTATCCACAGGTACAAGCCAAACCTTTGCAATGTGCATCTCAGAACACATTTTCACTGACTATGACCACTACTACTGTCATCATTGTGCCAAAATATATACAAAACCGTTGCAGTCAGTGGGCTTATTTGCTAATGTTAGTTAACTTAACCTATAAATAGACAGTAGTTCCGTAACCGTAAAACAGGTGATTTAACGTCATTGCTCATTTACCACACAGTTTGGCAACAAAACAAAATGCATAGTGAACATTACTATGTTTTTTAATTTGGGTTTTTAGCAGTATACACCCCCATTAACCAGGAAAAAGTTTTAAAGTTAATACAGCGTGTCCTGCTGCGGGGAGTCAAAGGCAGAGGGGCCGCAGCGTTTGCTAACATTAGCTTATTGTCTCATCTGGGGTCTGATAAACATAAATTCATCAAATTCCGTGTCCATAATACTATTTTCCAGTATACTGTAGCTGTCATATTTCAGAGAGTGCGGATTTCATTCCAAGGTGTTTGTTGTGGTTTGTCACTCTGCCTGAGAAACTGCTATACTCTTGTTCTTTATTAGGTTGTCATGACTTTGCGAGTGATGAAGTCATGTCACTGTTACTGTTGCTCACCCTCAAAGGGGAGAGGAGAGCGGATGACCTTCATGACTTTTCTTAAACAGTTAAAGGAGCGGCGGCAACCATTTTGTTGTGGTGGTCCGCTGCTGAATGTATACAGCGGAAACACTGGCGTGTGGATGAATGAGAAGCAAATTGTAAAGAGCTTTGGATAAATGCAACAATTTATTACAAATGAAAGGAGTGTTACATTTGCCTCTTTTTGTGGTTATGACTTCCTTAGGATCGTGTTGCTGCAACTACTGCTGGACCTCAGGCTTCTGTTGCAGGGAAGGTACCCATGGCTGCTGGAGGTATGGAAGACAAGCTCATTCGCCCACCACCTGCAGGAACCCCTGCCATTATGGATCCTAGTGCACTAAGGTAACCACGTCATAGAAGTAGATTGACAATTTTTGTGAAATAAAAGACATGTTCCCCTTACACAATGATACATGTTTCTTCACTGTTTAAATAATCGAACACAAGACATTTCAGCATCTGGTCATTTTGATTGTTTACAATTGTAGTGTATTTGTAGCTGTATACATATCTGAGAGAAAAAAAATTCTTTTTGTGTGTGTTTCTGTCCTTCAGGCCAACAGGGCCCACCAGACCTCAGGGCATGTTTGCCCGTCCACCCTTCCCTCCTCAGTGGCAAGGCCAGGCTCCAGGTCCAAGGAGGTTCCCCCAGCCTGGCATGGAGGCCATGGGCTTAAGGCCCAATCTTAACCCTGCTGTCAACATCCAGGGTATGGAAGGCATGGCTAACCCTCATGCCATGATACCAGGAAATGGAGGAGAGAACATGCAGCCAATGGGTCAAGGACCCCCACCACAATTCATTGAATTGAGACACAACTCACAGAGGCTACCCCTTCGACCTCAGTTTATGCCCCGTGGACCCCAGCCCAGACAACGTCTCTTTGTCCCACAGCAAGAGATGGCAGTACCTTATGTTCAACAACATCCCATAGGTCAAGCTGGTAGTATTCAAACAGAGGGGGGCAGCAACTCACAGCTAGGGTTACAGCAGGGTGGACTATCGGTTTTACTGCCTCAGCAGTCGACAGGCCCAGTAAGACAACAACCCCATCTGCAGCCCCAGGCAGCTTCTTCCACTCCAAACATTCCTAGCAGTGAGCAGCATCAGCTTCGACAACCAAGCCTAGTCTCTCAGTCCCAGCCTGCCACGGCAGGAAATAGTGAGGAGCTGCCAGAGCCTGACCTTGAGGAGCTTGGGGATGCCCCAGGGGATGGAGGTGTGGAGGATGAGGATGATTTGGCTCTAGACTTGGACCCCGACAAAGGCGATGATGACTTGGGCAACCTAGACAACCTTGAAACCAATGATCCACATCTAGACGACTTGCTTAACAGTGATGAGTTTGACCTGCTGGCTTATACCGATCCTGAACTGGACCAAGGAGACCCTAAAGATGTCTTCTCAGACCAGTTGCGGTTGGTGGAAGCAGAAAGTGAAGCACCTTCATCTTCCTCTGGATCTGCCCTTGTTAAAGTGGAAGGAAAAGCCAAGCTGGAGCCAGGGCAGAAGTCTCTCACAACAGCCCCTGCCACTGCAAGGGGGTCTGCTAACCAACTGCTACCCTCTGCACAAACGGTTGACACCTCTCAGGTCAAAGTAGAAGACAGAGGTCTGACTCAGCTGCATCCAGGACAGACTGTGGTGAAAGATGAAATAGGAGAAGCGGTGTCAATGCTTCTTGGTGGGACAACACCATCAGCCAAGCCTGCACAACCAGAAAACCAGTCGGCTTCACTTAGTTCTGTTCGATTAGGGGGACTTACGTACCCTCTGCCAGGGCAAGCTGATGAATTGCCTTTTCCTTCAGCTGGTCCACATGCAGATATTGGTGAGGATCCGCTGGGGCTGCCTGATGTAGGGGGACAGCACTCCCCTGCTGTAGATTTAGCAAAGGTAGAGAGCTCTTTAGATGGGGAACTGCCCCTTCTAATACAGGATCTGCTGGAGCATGAGAAGAAGGAACTACAGAAGCAGCAACAGCAGCAACAACAGCTCAGTTCCCTCCACCAGGCAGGCGTGGCACCTAATTTTCCCGGCCTCTCAGGTCAACAGCCGAATCCACAGGCACCTGGGCAGATAATGCTGCCAAACCACCATCGTCCACCACCCCAAGGAATGATTGCTCAGCCAGGGATGGTACACCGTGCTCCACACATGTTGCAACAGCAGCAGCAGCAAAGGCTTATAGGAACTGGAATGGCACCTCCACCTCACATGAACATGGCCCAGCAGCAAGCCATGGTTAGGATGGGGCAGCCAGGGATCCGTACAGGTGTCAGTCATCCACCGCAGCCAGTGGTGAAACCACCTCTGGCAAACAACTTCTTCCCAGATAAAGGTAAGTGCTGCGGCATGTCACTGTCATCAGTCCAAATAATAATGATATTATATGTAATATATTCTTTTCATACTATATCAACATACTTTTTTGTATTTTATTGCAGATTTAGACAAATTTGCTACTGACGACATCATGGATCCCATTGCCAAAGCAAAGATGGTGGCACTTAAGGGTATCAAGAGAGTATTGGCCCAGGATCCAATGGCTGTTCCCTCTGGCATTAACAGGTATTTTTTGTTTTGTAAAACATTTATGCATTAGTTAGAATTTTTTATCCTGGATGTCCTCCACCATGCTGGAGCACCACGCCAACCCTGTCTCATGACAGCAGAGGGGCTGGAAAAACAAATATGTCTTTTATAATATATTGAATACCCATTCATTATACTCAATTTAGTGTGCCAATGTGCTGCAATAGCAGCGTGCTTTGGCACAATGATTATTATTTGTCACATTTATTCAGTGTGCTGATGTGCTGAAAGAGTAGACCATTATCCACCACTGACACAGTGCTTTGGAGATAGATCTGGCTATGCAAGACTAGCATAAAACTAACACAATGAAACTAGGGCTGCACAATTAATCGCGATTTTATCAAAATTGTAATATTAGTCTAGTTCAATATCCAAATCGCAGGAGGCACAATATACGGCAAAATGATTCAAACCATTCTTAATTAAGTATTGTGCTGCTACAAAGACATCCCAGCCTACAAATTGTATCCTACAGAGTAAAAAATAATAATCTTTGTTTGGTACAGATTCTCGCAAAAATCACAATCATTTTAATGTTGATATTTTTTTAATAAAAATAACAATGTTACAAAATGATCAGTCCCTCAAATATTGTGAATCGCAATTGCAATGTCAGTCAAAAAAAAATCGAAATTAGATATTTTCCTCTTATTGTGCAGCTCTAATAGAAACAAACACTGATTTTCGTTTGCTGATATTTTGGATGTAAAATGTATCCAACATTTGGATGGAAACCTTACTATTGCTGTTGTACAATAGTAACATGAGGGATACTTAAAAATATATATATTATACTGTGTATTATGGCTGACAACCATGCTCTCAGTCACCAGGAATTGGAACTCCACTGCTACTGATTCAGTGGCAATGGTGATTCATTGTGGTCAGTTCACTTAGAAGATTCTTTGTGCTAAACACCTCTTCTACAGAATCTGCAGTGTTACTGGCACAACTAATTGCTGGGGCAGATGTTAAGAATTATTTAAAAGTGGATATTATACATGTTTTTTTCTCAGGACTGTTATCCACTGCTCCTCCAAAAGGTATGACCTAGTATGCAGTGTCATAGATTAACGGCCTAATGTCTATCTAATATCATCACAAGACACCGTCAATTTCTTGGTTATTTGCAACTTTTTTGGCTCAATGATTTGGAAACAACATTCCCTTACAGACCATTGTTCAGTATGCAGCCTCTATACTAATACGTTTTGCTTTCTCTTCAGGCAACAAGTTTCTTTGCTTGCTCAGAGGCTGGCCTCGGCACCGGGCACAGATCCAGCTCAGCTTACATCTGGACTGCCAAAGGTATGATGTCTTGCTTGTCAGAAGTGAGTGATTTATTTTCATTTTAAGTCTCATGTAGCTGATTTTGTTGTTGTTTTGTTTTTGTGTTTAGGAGGAAGAAACAAGTGATCCTACCCAGTCGAGACCTAACCCTCCCCAGTTTGTGCAAGGAATCATCAGTATGTTCTACTTATACATTTGTTAAAAAATTATTTAGTCATAAGGAAATGTTATATTGCTGTTGCTATACTCTTAAGGTTAACATAAATTATCCTCTCATGTTCCAGATGATGCAGAACAGCACCAGTATGAAGAATGGCTTCTTCATACCCAGCAATTACTACAAATGCAGTTGAAATTTTTGGAGGAACAGATTGGAGTTCACCGCAAATCACGCAAGGCACTGTGTGCTAAGCAACGCACGGCTAAGAAAGCTGGCAGGGAGTTTGCAGAGGCCGATGCAGAGAAACTAAAGTTGGTTACAGAAGAACAGAGCAAAATTCAAAAACAGCTTGATCAGGTGTGTAGATTTTAAAGTATCAGGACAACGGAATAAACTTTTTATGAGAAGTTTACAAACGTGTCAGCAATAACGTCAAATTCATATGTGTTCCTAATTATTCTGTTCTAGGTACGCAAGCAGCAGAAGGAGCACACCAATCTCATTGCAGAGTACAGAAGTAAGCAGCAGCAGCATCAGCAAAGCTCAGGTATTCTTACGCCAGGTCATTCTGCACAGGGGCCCCCCTCTCACATGTTTTCCAAGATGCCTGGCCAGATGATGATGGGCCAACAGGGAACACAAGTAATGGGCCAGCACCCTGGTGGGATACCCCAAGGTGGAATGCCTGTCAGGATGCCCCAAGGGCAGACCTTTATTGGTGGAGCCCAACCCCAGCTTCCTGCAGCTCTTGGGGCCAGTGGTGTCAGGGCCCCAGGTCCTCCTGGGGCTCCAACAGGATTCTTCCCACAGGGACCTGGAATGCAAGGTGCAGATCCCAGGCTTCTCCAAGAAAGACAACTCCAACATAGGATCCAGATGGCAAAGCTCCAGCAACAGCAGCAGCAGCAGCAGGTGATGATGGGCCAGCAACCGATGACGCACCCAAATAAACAGTCTGGCTTAATTGCTCAGCCACCGTCCGGTATGATGGGAAACCAATTGATGGCCCAACAACAAGCAAACACTCAACAGGGAATGCTAGGCAACCAGGCCAGTCCACAGAGCATGGTGCAGGTTCCACAAGGAATGGTTGGAGTCCAGTCTGTGGCTCCACTGCCACAAAACCTTGTAGGAGGACAGCCTATTAACCATGCTCAAGCCATGATGGCAGTTCAACCAGGGATTATGGGGAACCTGCCAGTTGCATCATCACAGCAACAGAGGCCTCAGCTGATGATGGGTCAGCAGGGAATGATGGGCTCTCCAGGTCATCCAGGCCTCAGGGGTCCCCATGCCCAATTGACTCCACAACAACAAAGCATGCTGGCACAACGCGTGCTTGCATCTCAGCAACAGCAAAATGTTGCAAAAAATTTGGCCCATCTTCAGCAGCAGCAAATGGCACAGCAAAGACAACAAACGCAGTTGATGAGTCAAAACAGCCAAGAGCAGGGAGCGCTCTCCCAACCCTCTACCCCACAGATGGGCTCCTCGCCTTCAGCAGGAAGTATCACGCCACAGGGAGCTACAGACAACCAAAACTCAGGCCCTAGAGAGGGTGGGATCCTCAGCTCGGATTCAAGAACGCCACCTCAACAGAGTGGACCCTCCACTCCCAATCAGATGTCCCAACTAGGCTCTGCAAATGATCATCAAACTGATTTGGGACGACAGCAGTTACAACAGCAGCAGCATCAAAACCAGGTTTTTATGGCCCAGCAGCAACAATCAAATCCTCAGTCTGTACCTGAGCAACAAACGGGTTTGGTTGGAAACCAACAAACTGGTGTGCTTCAGCAACAACTTCCACTCAGTCTTCAGAGGCAAGGTTCCCTCTGTGTTGACAAGCCCATTTTGATGACTGTTAAAGAGGAAGGGAAACCAGTTGATTTCTTAGCTCAGCAGCAGCAACAACAGCAAGCTGGTCAAAATGCCATGCAGCAGTCACAAGATTCCAACATCCAGCATCAGATCATAGTCCAGAACCATCCGGGCCAGCCACAGTCAGTTGTGATGGGCCATAGTCCACAACAACAACAAGCCCTCATGGCCCAGCAGCAAAAACAACAGGCCATGATGGGCATGATGAGAGCCCAGCAGCAAGGGCTGATGGCACAGAGGCCTGTTGTTCCACCTGGACAGATCCGTGGCCCGATTAACATCCAGGCTATTATTGCTCAGAATCCTCAGCTCCGCAATCTTCCCCCAAACCAGCAGATACAGCACATTCAGGCCATGATTGCCCAGAGGCAGCTTCAACAGGGTCAGATGCTGCGGATGTCAATGGGTCAAGGCCAGCAAAGTCAGTTGAGGCCTCACATCCCACCAGGACAGATGCCACAGGTTGTGCAGCAGATGCCATATGGAGCCATGGGGAAGCCAGGAGCAGTGGGCACTCAGCAACAATCAGGCATGTTGGGCCAACAACCTGGTATTGCTCCCCAGATGCAGCAGGGGATGATAGTTCCTGGACAACAACAGCCACAAGTTGGAGAGATGATGCAGCAACATATTATGAGAGGCCAGTTACCAGTGCCACCTGCAGCCATGGACCAGGGCCGTATGGTTAGGCCAACATCTCCACGTCAGCCAATAGCCAACTCTCCTGGGCACGCATTTAATCAAGCTATGGGGATGCGACCACCTACTCCCAATCAGAACCAACAAGCCCTACTGGCAGCTGCGGCAGCCCGCATGCAGGGTTCTCCATCTCATGCATATTCTCCAAGGGGTCCCTTTGGCATGAGCCCAGCCCACCCAGCCTCACCTCATTCATCCAGTGTATCCTCACCTTCTGTAGCTGACAGTAGGGCTGGAAGGGGGAGTCCGTACAGCCATGTCAAGGCATCTCCACTCAGGTCACCTGGAGCCAAAAGTCCGCTGGATTGTCCAGGACTGAAAGTAGAAGCTCTGTCATCAGGCAATGAAACCTCTCATTCAGCCTCAGTTATCCCCAATGGTCCACAGAAAGGCATGAATGTTCAGCAACAATCACAGCAGGTCACGGAGACCCATGGTTCTCACACACAACATGGCTCTAGAGTAGGGGAACTATGCAAGATAACTCTACAGAACATTAAACAGGAACCAAGAGAGGTTCAGTGTGATGGTGCACCAGAGGCTCATCCTGGGGCTATAAAGCGAGAAACAATGGGTGAGGCAATTTCCTCTGGGAACAGCACTAGCTTTATTAATGCTGGAAACATGGCTGGAGACCCTGGGACTCAAGGTCCTCGATCTGAGACTGGACAGCAACTACTACAGAAACTTCTGAGAACCAAGAACCTTCAGCTTGGTGCTCAGAGGCCTTCTGAAGGCATCCACAATGAGATTAATGGCCACATCAACAGCAAACTAGCTATGCTGGAACAAAAACTCCAAGGGACTCCACGAAATATGGAGGTGTGTTTTTCTTTAGTGCTTTCATTCTTTTCGCCCTTATCATGTTGTTGCTTGTTGGGAAAGGACCTCTCATTCTTTTTCTTGATCATTCTAGGATTTACAGTCCATAACAAAAAGGGCTCCTGCACAAAAGCCAAAACGTACTAATAAGGCAACTGGAGACCGAGGGCCTAACGCACGAAAGAAGAATAAGAAGGAAGAAGTCGGAAAAAGTGCTGAAGCCCTGATTAAGCAACTTAAACAGGTAAAAGGATTGCAGAAATGAATTTCCTAAATGGTTATTGCCATTGATGTATTGAAGAGTGGTTCTTCATTATGTAGACTAACAGACATTTACCCTCCAGGGTCTCTCTTTGTTGCCCCTGATGGAGCCTTCAATCACTGCCAGTTTGGATCGGTTTGCCCCTTTTGGAAGCAGCCCAGCCAATGGCAAAACCCAGCTCAAAGGATCTTTTGGAAATGCAGTGCTGGAGAACATCCCGGACTACTATTCTCAGTTACTCACAAAGGTATAACTAAGCCATGTACCAATAGTTAGCTGCTGCAGGCTGTGACAGCATTAGGTTGTTGATTAATACTACTTCAAAAACGAAGTCTTTCAAAAACAAAGTTGTTTCATGAGGATGCTGTTTTGTGACTTTACAGAGTAACCTCAGCAACCCACCAACACCCCCATCTTCCCTGCCACCTACTCCTCCGCCTTCAGTACAACACAAGCTGCTGAATGGAGTGACTACTGTGGAGGAGCTTTCTCAGGGTCAGAAAGACACAGAGCCAGCAGAAGAGCGAATGGGTAAACAATAAGGGATTTGGCACAACATTTTTTTCCTTAAATATTGAATTTGATCTGCAGTTGTACAATAATTGTGTTCTAAATACTTTATATTTACCCATGCAGATTCTGTTAAAGAGGAGGTGAAGAGTGTAGACATTCTAGCAGCTCTCCCCACCCCACCACATAACCAGAATGAGGACATCAGGTACAAAGAAAAGTTCTATGTCAACCTGATGTATGTACGTATTGTTGCTGAGTGGCTATAAATGTAAAAAATGTCCTTCTAACAGGATGGAGAGTGATGACGAGGATGCCCCAGAAAGCATTATCCCAGCATCATCCCCTGAGAGTAACGTAGGAGATGAAACGCCACGTTTCCCTCACTTACGGGAGCCTAAAGAGGAGGAGACGGAGAGAGCAATATCCCCCATCATCCCCCTCATACCCCGTACTGCCATCCCAGGTATTATACAACATTCTGAATGTAATTCCCAAAAGCTACAGCAACGTTTTTATTCATACACATGGTGAAATCCATCACAGATGTGTTGCATTATGTTTTATTGTTCTAGTATAATGTCATTTTACTATTAAAGACATTTACATTATTAAAATGACAAAACAAAAACGCTGTACACATTGTCTTTTTGTAGCATTCCCAGAAAACAAACCATTTGAGGCAGCAGATAGCAAGGTAGTTTCCACAACTAACCATTGGGACCAGGCCAAGAACAACGAAGTGTCTGTTACCTTCACATTGTCCTCTGCTGCAGCTAAGGTACTTAGCCATGATATCAATTTGCCCTGTTTAACAAACCCTTTTTCATGCACAGTTAACACAAAGTTAATTTTTTTTTTTTCCAGAAACTGAACCATGTCATGATGGCTATGGCCCAGCTGCTTAATATTAGGATGCCAGGTTCTTATGAGGTGACATTCCCTCCCCAAAACCCTGACATGCCTGGAGTGGATGGGCTTGGGAAAGGACCTGACCTGTCGGGTATGTGTTTAGATTATTGTTCATCTGAATTAACCATTTTATCTCATTTGGTCAAGAAATTCACAACAAGGTGTGATTTGTGGCTCATGACATTCTTCACACTAGGTCACGAGTAGGGCTTAACGATTTTGGAAAATAATCTATTGTGATTTTTTTTTTAAATTCCAATGTTGTTTTCAATAAGAAAAGCAAGCCGATCCCTTTTTCCATGTTAAGTGCATTAAAATGAGAAATAATGGGACAAAAAGAAATCAAGGGACATTTAGAATAGATAAAATGTGC
This sequence comes from Etheostoma spectabile, assembly GCF_008692095.1. Taxonomy (NCBI): domain Eukaryota; kingdom Metazoa; phylum Chordata; class Actinopteri; order Perciformes; family Percidae; genus Etheostoma; species Etheostoma spectabile. The sequence goes on from NC_045739.1 coordinate 10,221,148, forward strand.
GATTAATTACGAGTTAACTATGACATTAATGTGGTTGAAATATTTAAATCGTTTGACAGCAGTAATATATACATACATACAGTGGTGTGAAAAAGTGTTTTCCCCCTTCCTCATTTCCTGTTCCTTTGCATGTTTGTCACATTTAAGTGTTTCGGAACATCAAACCAATTTAAACAATTGTCAAGGACAACACAAGAAAACATAAAATGCAATTTGTAAATGAAGATGTTTATTATTAAAGGTGAAAAAAAATCCAAACCATCATGGCCCTGTGTGAAAAACGGATTGCCCCCTAAACCTAATAACTGGTTGGGCCACCCTTAGCAGCAACAACTGCAACCAAGCGTTTGCGATAACGTGCAATGAGGCTTTTACAGAGTCCTGGAGGAATTTTGGCCCACTCATCTTTGCAGAATTGTCCTAATTCAGTTACATTAGAGGTTTTTCGAGCATGAATGGCCTTTTTAAGGTCATACCACAACATCTCAATAGGATTCAGGTCAGGACTTTGGCTAGACCACTCCAAAGTCTTCATTTTGTTTTTCTTCAGCCATTTGGTGGTGGACTTGCTGGTGTGTTTAGGATCATTGTCCTGCTGCAGAACCCAAGTTCGTTTCAGCTTGAGTACAAAACAGATGGTCGGACATTCTCCTTCAGGATCTCTTGGTAGACAGCAGAATTCATAGTTCCTTTTATCACGGCAAGTCTTCCAGGTCCTGAGCAGCAAAACAGCCTCAGACCATCACACTAACACCACCAAATTTTACTGTTGGTTAATGTTCTTTTATGAAATGCAGTGTTCCTTCTACGCCAGATATACTGGACACACACCTTCCAAAGAGTTCCATTTTGTCCATCGGTCCACAGAATGTTGTCCAAAAGTCTTGGGGATCATCAAGATGTGTTTTGGAGAAATTGAGACGAGCTTTGATGTTCTTTTTGCTCAGCAGTGGTTTCTCCTTGGAACTCTGCCATGCAGGCCATTTTTGCCCAGCTCTTCCTCTGCCACTCCTGGGAAGGTTCACCACTGTTCCATGTCTTCGCCATTTGTGGATAATGGCTCTCACTGTGGTTCGCTGGATTCCCAAAGCTTTGGAAATGGCTTATAACCCTTCCAGACTGATAGATCTCAATTACTTTCTTTCTCAATTGTTCCTTAATTTCTTTGGGTTCGGCATGATGTGTAGCTTTTAAGGATCTTCTGGTGGACCTTACTGTGTCAAGCAGCTCCTATTTAAGTGATGCCTTGAGTGAACAGGTGTGGCAATAATCAGGCCTGGGTGTGGCTAGAGAAATTGAACTAAGGTGTGGACAACCACAGTTATAGTAGTTTTAACAAGGGGGGCAATCAGTTTTCACACAGGGCCATGATGGTTGGATTTTTTTTCACCTTAATAATAAACACCTTATTTACAAATTGCATTTGGTGTGTTTGTGTTGTCTGACTATTGTTTAAATTGGTTTGATGTTCCGAAACACTTAAGTGTGACAAAGATGCAAGGAACAGGAAATGAGGAAGGGGGCAAACACTTTTTCACACCACTGTACGTACAACGTTGCATTTGCTCAGAGAGGCCTTGTTATTAATAAAAGCATGCTGCTGGTGATCTTGCCGTGGGATTAACTGTACTAATAAAACATTTGAAACACCGCTGCCACGCTGCTGTGAAAGCTTCCCTAACATCATTTATCAGTCTGGTTGTTACCCCTCGCTGCGGCAGTCTCGTCCACTCCATATATTTATAACGCTAGAGCTAGATAATGTGCTAATCAGAGCTAATCGTTGCTAATTGAGCCTTAAGTTCTCCGTACCTGTATCCATTAACTGCTTGTATGGACTCAAGCCCGTATAAAACCCTTAATTTTATTAAAATGCCTGTAAAAGTTTTAAACTACAGCTCAGAGTTGTTTGAATGAACTCTGCTCAGGGTACGGCGTAGCATTAGCGTGCCAAGTTGAGGCTTTCTCTGCGGGTTGCAGACTGATTTTCTCTTGCGAGTCTCGTGACCAAATCGCAGCCTTTGCGATTAGGAAATTGCGTTTTACCATATCACGGTATTATTGCAAATGCGATTCATTGTTCAGCCCTAGTCACGAGACAAATGTCCTGAACCATTTGCATCTAATTTAGATTTTTTTCTCTTTTTTTTTTGCCTCTTGATCACAGTCCTTTTGTTGCAAGTTTGAGCATGTGCGCTGAGGAGAGTTGCTGTTCAAAAGGTTTTGTCACTGTAGTAAAGTGACTGACTACACTGCTAGGGACACACTCACTTTAAAACATGAATAAAGACCCTAATTAACGAATAAATACTAATATTAAGATGGTCATGTTTTCCAGGGGCTCTGTGTACAAAAGACAGTGCTTCACCCAGTCAGGATGAGTGGCTAAGGCAATTTGACGTGTCTTTACCAGGCTGTACATTAAAGAAACAAGTGGACATTCTGGCCCTTATTAAACAGGTCAGTCAACACAGTCCTGAGAGCTGTAAATTATTGATATTTTCTCTTATAAGCTCATATTCTATCTTTCCTGAAAGCTATAAATCTCATATGTGCATCGTTCTCTCAGGAATTCTCAGAAAAAGAAGACAAACCGGCCCAGCACTGTTACACAACCAAAGTAAATGACTTGGATGTGCGCCACCTTCCTCCTATACCAGTGGAAGAATCTCCACCCCCGTCACCATCCCCTCCACATCCTCCCCCACCTGTCCCAGTTCCAACTAGTGAATCTGAACCTTCCAAGAAATCTGCTTCTCCTTCCCCGCCTCCCTCCACTCACACCATAGACCAGATCCGGATCAAGACTGAGCCTGAACAGGATGATGGTCCTCCTATTGATGCTGCTCAACCAACTGATATCAAAGAGTCTGAAGCTGCTGCTCAACCAGCTGACGTGGCATTGTCTGGAGTTGCTGCTCCAGATTCGGTCACTGATCCAGCAACTGCATCTGAAGTTCCTGATCCCACTGCTCCTTCTGAAGATCATCTGATTACTGCTATCAAGGAGGAGTACCTGGCCACTGATCCAGCTCAACCTCCTCAAGATTCTCCCAACAACATGGAGTCTTCCCCTAAGGTTGTCAAGCAGCGCAGGCCTCTCTCCCCTAATGAGGAGGTGGTACATCCCAAAGTGAAAAAATGGAAGGGGATTCGCTGGAAGCGCCTTCAGATTGTCATCACAATACGTAAGGGTGGGTCCAAGAAAGAGAGCAGCCGGGAAGTGTCTGAGCTAATGGAACGGCTGCGCATTACTCTTCGACCAGACAGACTGCCTCGGGATAAACGTAAATGCTGCTTCTGCCATGACGAAGGTGATGGAGCCACAGATGGGCCTGCTCGGTTGCTGAACATTGATGTGGACTTGTGGGTGCACCTCAACTGCGCCCTGTGGTCCACAGAGGTGTATGAGACACAGGGGGGTGCCCTCATCAATGTGGAGGTAGCCCTGCGTCGGGGATTGCGGACTCTTTGTGCATACTGCCAGAAAACAGGTGCTACAAACAGTTGCAACAGAATGCGCTGCCCGAACGTCTACCACTTTGCCTGTGCAATCCGGGCACGCTGCATGTTCTTTAAGGACAAGACCATGTTGTGCACCCAGCATAAGCTGAAGGGCCCCAGTGAAGACGAACTCAGCATGTTTGCTGTTTTACGGCGTGTCTACATTGAGCGCGATGAGGTGAAGCAGATAGCCAGCATCTTACAGCGAGGTGACCGTATTCACCTGTTCCGTGTGGGTGGTCTCATCTTTCATGCTGTTGGCCAATTGCTGCCATCCCAGATGGCCAACTTCCACTCACCCACTGCCATCTTCCCTGTTGGCTATGAGGCCACACGCATCTACTGGAGCACGCGTGTGCCCAACAAACGCTGTCGCTATCGCTGCCGCATCAACGAGGATGACGGTCGCCCCCTCTTCGAGGTGCGTGTTCTGGAGCATGGCATGGAGGATTTGCAGTACCGTGAAACTACTCCAGAGGGTGAGAATTTGTACATTGCTCCCATATTATGTTACATAGTATCTCTGTACTTTTTCACTTAAAATAACGCTTGACCTTTTGACTGTTAATTCACTTTTAGGGATCTGGGAACAGGTGGTCCAGCAGGTTGCTAAACTCCGAGATGACTCATCCATGTTGAAGCTGTTCACTGAACATGTCAAGGGAGAGGAGATGTATGGCCTCACAGTTCATGCCGTCATGCGAATCACTGAGTCGGTAAGAATATGTAGCAATTAATAGTATCAATTTGTCTCCCATTTAATTTTGTCTGTCTCTCAGTTGTAATTCAAGCCCTTTACAAGACAATATTCATACATAGTAGGGGTTGAAATCTTGGTAATCTGATGCATTTTTTAATAGACCCAAAGGTAAGGCCAGTAGTTGAGACCTGTGGGCTACAATGTTTCTACTGTAGATCAAAGTGCATGGTTAACATAATTTGTGTTTGTTGTGTTTCAGTTACCTGGAGTGGAGAACTGCCAGAACTACCAGTTCCGATATGGCCGTCACCCTCTGATGGAGCTCCCTCTCATGATCAATCCCACTGGCTCTGCTCGGTCTGAGCCCAAAGTCCCCACACAGTGCAAGAGGTAAAGCAGCATTATTTTAGCAATAAGCCACAAGACGTTTGCAGCAACCATAACAGAAACCATGTTCTGGTCAGTAACCTGTGTGATTGTTCTAAAATTGGTGGAGGCTTGGTGTCTTGTTGAAGATGCTTGTTGATTTTAAATTTTAACTTTTGTACAATAACTTTAATGCATAATTATCAGTGAATCATATTTCATCATATTATTATCTTTTTCATTAGTTATAAAATGTGTCCTCTACCTGGCAACATATTCCTTTTAGAGTAAATAAACAAATGCTAATTTGCTCAAATCAAATAATATGAGGTGATTTTTAGTTAGTTCCTCAATATGCAATGCAACGTTACATATTAAATAATACTGTCCCATGTTTAGGGATTTTTAAACTAATTATTTGTTGTAAAGTTGTTGTAGACATCTTACCGAGGACCTTGATTTTCTGATTGCATCTTACAAATGACTGGATACCTACTCACATGTTCTATATTTCAGGCCTCACACTCTGAATAGCACCAGCGTGTCAAAGGCTTACCAGAGTACCTTTACTGGAGAGCTCAACACACCATACAGCAAGCAGTTTGTTCACTCCAAGTCGTCCCAGTATCGGCGCCTGAAGACTGAGTGGAAGAATAACGTGTATCTGGCACGATCCCGCATTCAGGGCCTGGGTTTGTACGCTGCTAAGGATCTGGAGAAGCACACAATGGTCATTGAGTACATTGGCACTGTCATACGCAACGAAGTGGCAAATCGGCGTGAGAAGGTCTACGAGGAACAGGTACGCCAACTTAACACTGGCACTGGTACAAGCAAGAAATTTAAATGTGTAAAAAAAAAAAAAAAAAAAAAAAAAAAAAAAAAGAATAATGTTGATTGAAAAGTGTATATCAACCTTTTTTCTTTTTTCCTTCTAATTTAGAACCGTGGGATCTACATGTTCCGCATCAATAATGAGCAGGTGATTGATGCCACTCTGACTGGAGGCCCAGCTCGGTAAGTGTTGATTTGGTATTTGTTGTCACATTGTAAACCTTTTAAATCTCAAAATATTTTTAACTGACCTTAATTCTCCTTTCCAGCTATGTCAACCATTCCTGTGCCCCAAACTGTGTTGCAGAAGTTGTAACATTTGACAAAGAAGACAAGATTATCATTATATCCAGCCGCAGGATCCCCAAGGGAGAAGAGGTGCAGTGCTTTAGAGAACTGACCACTACTTAATCTTACACATCATCTTAATTTGTACCACCTTTTGTTTGGAGTTCATTTCTTTTAATCTCAGGAGCCATTAACTGTCTTTGTTTCTTACTCCCAGCTGACCTACGACTACCAGTTTGATTTCGAGGATGATCAGCACAAAATCCCTTGCCATTGTGGAGCCTGGAATTGCAGAAAGTGGATGAACTAACCAGAAGAAAGAAAAATGGCGAATTTCCCTCTCAATGGTGCCAGGCTCCTGCGCCAAAGCCTTTGAATCCTACAAGCCAGTGCATAAGCTGTTCTGAAAGATGTGGAGGAAAGCTGCCCTCCTTCACTGAAAGACTAAAGCGTTGACATCTGTAGCCAAAGGTTTGAAGAGCATTAATCAATAAAAGCAACCGACCACCTCCATCAACAGCAGTTTGATGGTGGGACTAACTTTCATGTTTGGGATAGTGAATCACCTTATTCCCCCCCCCCCAACTGTTGTGGCTGAAAAACAATCCTCAACATCTACCAAATGATTCTGACCCTCTGAAATCAATACTCGTAGTGCAGAGCTCACCTTGAGCTACTACAAAAAGCCATTTTAAAATGCTAAGAATGAACTAATAATGCATTTTTATGTTTTAAGTCGGACCTATTTCCTGTCCCTCCTGACCACACCTCCCCCTCACCTCCCAGAAAAGGCACTTTCCCATCAAGTCATCAATGAAGACAACACGGATATTGGCTAGCTAGACAATCTTGATGTGGCTCTGTGTGAGAGCTACATATGATCGATGGAAAAAAAAAAAAAGAAAGATGTAAGTTAATATAAAATTTGAGATGCTATTGATGTGTGGCTCCAGAGGCACCAGATGTTCTGACTGTGTGGAGTCCCAAGGTGGGTTAGTCAGACCCAGTCTACCTCATTGATTTAGCGGGAAATGACTGCTTTGTATGAAAACTGTTAACTGCTACTGTGGAAGGGGGGGAGGGGGAATGTTTTTATGGGCTTAGCCTTCTCGGACAAGCAGGGAATCTTAAGCAGCAGGTTTGCTCTATCTACTCTATGCTGATGATGATTTACAATAATGAGCCAACATAATTATTATTCATTAATTGTTTATACAGAGTAAATATATGACAGTTTTGATAAGATATTGCATTAAAATCACAATCAAAAGCTTAGCGGGTGTCTTGTTTGCCACCAAATCCTCCTGGACATTGATGTAGCTTTCTTTTGTTCCTTTTATTTATGCGTCTCAAAAACCAAGTTATCAGCTGTGTGAAAGCACAATAACATCCACCTTTTGAGTTGCTTAAAGACCGTAATGGTGTGAGTGAATGGCTCCAGGATCAGAGGACACGTAGTCTTTGAAGAAGACTTTGCTGTCCAAAAATAACCAAGTACACATTTGTTTGTTGCTTCACACATTAAAGTTCCACTTGCCTGAAAACCAGCCTGTGGATGCATGACTACTGTCCCATTAAATGCTTTTCCCCCCCCTTAAAAATCAAGCTTTTCACAACTCAACCTTGAACTTTAAATCATGCCTCTTCCTCTCTGTATTATTTAGTGGACTGTTGTTAAACTTTGCTGTAGTAAGTATTTCTCTGCCTGAGTACAGCCTGCAGTGTTTCTACTTCCCCTGTAGTGTGCTTTTCTAGTGCTGGTACTGTCCTCTCAAGGCTGAACTGATGGCAGGGAAAGACTTATTGGAGAAAAAAGGGCATTTGTTTTCATTTCTATGTAAGATGAAAGAAAAAAAGTCTTTAAAGGGAACTTTACTAAAACTTCACCTTTCCATACTACTTTGTTCCCCCCTCCCCCTAACCTAAGACCTCACATGATTTTAAAAATGCAAAGTTGTACAAACTGTATATATAGTATATGCATTAGGGGACAGCAACTCTTTATCCAGCCCCTTTGTAATCAAAGTCAAACGTGTAGAGAAATAAAATTGAAAAAAAAATTCAACCACTGGATATCATTTTAACAGAGATAAAGCTGTATATAAATATAAATATATGTAAAATGGCAAACTAATATCTTTATGTATATGAACCAGAGTGTTTTGCATTTACCTGTTTTTCTATTAGTGTTTTTGCTATAAGCTCTCAGAGACAAGTTTGTTAAAAAAAAATGTCTGGTCTTCTCCAATCAGTTGCGACGAGAAGCCAATGTAATTACATAACTGTTTGGATTCATGTGGAGGGTCGTAAATTAGACATGGAAATCACTTATTGCGTAAAGCAGTACAATGGTGCATAGCATTTGTATTTATGTAATATTGTTCGTGTTTATTTTTCTTTTTATTTATGCTACTGCTTGTTGATTACCAAAACCTGTCCCTTAATCTGTCACAATTGGATTACTATACTCTTGAATGGAACATCTTGAATTCCCTTGAATATTGTTAGTGGTTTGCTTTTTTTATATCTTCCCTATAGAAGTGAATGTGTTGGTAAACCTTGTGAAATGGTTACTTGGCCTAATGTATGTTATGATGTAATACTCAAAGTTAATCCCATACTTAACCTGGTAATGAATTGCACTCATAGTATAATGGAAAACTTCTCTAAAGTGGTAGATATTGATCAAGTATCAAGCAGTGATATATATATTTTTTGGTATGTTTCTATTACAAGGGAAGACCAAGACATGACGCTCACTGGATTTTAGCCTGAATAATTTTGAAATTCTCTGAATCTTAATTTAAGTTCTCTGCATATCATATAATTTAATAAAGTTTGCTCAAATTGAAGGTTTTTTTTAACCTCACCTACTTTTTAAAAAGATGTTGCATCTGTACAGCAGAGATACTTTTAGGGAATATGAATAAATTTAATGATCATTTTTTCATTGTATGTGGCATGTTTTGTATGGATATTATTTTGAATTGTACATATTTTTTGCAGGAAGCCAGAGGTTGCATCTCTTTATATACAGCTTTCCCCACTCCCTTTCCCCTCCATCTTATTTCTTTGTCTGCTTTTGTTTCTTGTAAAAGGAAAATAAAATGCATTTTAAATATGTGCTCATTTTTTGCAGAATTCTAACTTCAAGCAGCATTGACACTGAGCTTGAAGGATCGTTCTTGAAATAAAAAAAATGTTAAAGAAGCAGGGGGGAAAGATTTAGTGGCATCTAGCTGTAAACTTGCAGATTGCCACCAACTTAATACCCCTTCCCTTTCCTCCCTTTCCAATTGTGTATAGTAGAGTAGTCTATAAATAGAGCCTACAGTGGCCTTCAGGTAAAATAAAAACGCAAAAGGCCACTCTCTAGAGCAGGGGTGTGTGCGTCCTGTTGAGGCCGTGCTTTTGATGCGCAGAAGTGTTCGATGCGGGGCGGCATTGCAGAGAGAAATAAACGCAAGTCGTCCTCCACCTGCAGCCGCGATATGTATTTGTTTTTAATCAGGGTCTGTGCGGAAAACAAAAGTAGGTGGAGATGAAAGGGATTATTATTGTCACAGTGCGGCAGAGGTGCAGCCTCGGACCCGGCCAGGTGGGTCCTGTCTCCTCCTTTAATGCTAACTTCTGTTGACTTGGGACAAGGAAACGATGCATTTTAAAGCTAATAGCCTACACGCACGTACAATTACAGACATCAATAGAGCTGCATACAGTTATTTGTTTCTTCACGTGACGCGCCTCCCCTGTGGCACTTTGGCGCCCCCAGGGGAGGGGCGCCTCACCTATTGAAAACCCCTGTTCTAGAGCCAGTGTTAAGTTTGTCCATTCTAGGCTACTGTTGAAACATGGCGGGCTCCGTGAAACAGGACCACTGCCGGTACCATAGACTGTAGATATATTGATAGTTATATATTTGAACGGTTATTTTCAGTTTAGAGGATCTGTTACATGCTGTCTCAGCTAGTGATTAGCTGAATTATCTCTTAGCTAAACAAACGTTTGCTTTCCGGTGGAGGCTAATGGCAGACCGCTACTGTGGAACCATAGACTGTATAACAGACTTTCTTTAACTGTCTATGAGAACAGATCGTGCAGTATCATAAATCCTCGAACATGCGCAGAACAGATCGTGTGCCGACGGTCACTCCCCGCTGTAAGAAAGGGGGTAAGCCTCTCTTCTCTAAGCGTAGCTCCCATGGCGCCGCTTTAATGCTGCGAAGGCATCACCTGCATCATTGACTGCCATTCATTTTGGCGCCCCTTTGACAGGGATTAACTTTACATCTGAAGCGTTTCAAGAATCTATTTGTGCATTGTTTATTTCTAAAGAAATACGACAGTGTATAAAAGGCTCCATTACCTTGTATCACCGTATTGTCAGGAGAAGCTCGGACAGTTTCGATTTAAATTATTAGGATTAATTACTAATGTTAACTAGCATTTTAGTAAGCAATAATTAGCTTGTATCCATGATCTCCTTACCTACGCTCTCCGTCTCTGCAAGATTGGGAATGATTGAGATTTCTCTTGGCACAGCTACCAGAAGACTTCGTATGTGATTGATGCTAAACCCTTTTAATCGCCAGTATGAACAGGAGGAACGATTACAGAAAGCACCGCCTGTTGTTTTAAAACAGACTTGAAAATATGCAAACTTGTCCTTAATCCTAAACATTGGTTGTTTGTTAATCTTACCCTTATCTCTAACGGGAGTAGCTGTTGACAATGAAAACACTGCATGACATCTTGAATGAGCACCACAGTTGAAGACACATAAGAAAAAGAGGAATTTATTGTATATCATCTATATATACACTTTTCAACTAATTATGAAAAGATTTGCACGATGAAATCTAAAAGTATTACTTATGAACAGGATGTCTTATGCTCATATACCCATGGCAACAAACCAAACATGGACAGGAGTGTTTTGACAATTTTGGTTCAAGTGACAGCGATCTCCCTATTTTCCCTCCCAGCTCTCCATCTCCGATCTGCCGCTGAACTTCCACCCATGTTAACAGTAGCAGCAACATTTCTGGGGTACACAGCCGACGACTCGAATAAAAAGAAAGAAAACAGGTAGGAAGAGGGAAAAGACAAGTCTTAAGTTCATCTACTTCAGTGCAGAGGACCCAGTGTTTGAGACAGCATGCAAAATGGATACTAACATGACACATGGATTCTGGATCAAGTGATGACAAAACTAACATTAACTTAAGTCTATGTGGACATAACAGTGCAGAGCCCAACAGTGACAAATGCCAGTGTAATACTTTCATAGTTTTGTCTGCAGACAGACTCGAAACTGCAAAGTAGAATGAAAACATGCAGTTTCACTTCCCAGCATGTCAGTCTTTCTAACCATATGTTCCCCGTGTGTGAACTGTCAGCAGCCAACCTCCTCCGCTGCTCCTTAATATTCCAGTGTCAATGAGAAAGAGATGTCAGCCCAGAGGACATACAGTATGTAAAACAGATCTGCATTACTGAACTCTGAAAAGAACTCAACAGAGCCAACAATTATACATTAAAAAGGTTGCAGCAAAATTATCTGGGATCAGTAGTACCAACCAAATTGGCTTGAGAGGAGCATGTTAAAACTAAATTCCAGCAGATGACAAGTCTATATCCGGGCACAGTTAGATACCATGCAGACAGAGCAAAACAACAGACTTCTGAAAGTACCATTCAACCAAAAATCACTGTTCAGATGTCACACTGCTGCTTGTGGCATAAAAAGGAAAAAAAAATATATATGCAAGTTTTATAAACAAATCATATGTACCCATCATCAGTAGTGTCTAAGGTCAACGCCAAAGGAAAACACCCATCATGAGTGTCTTTACACAAAACACAATTTAAAAAAAAAAAAACCCGGCATTTTTCATTGCCATTTCATACGCCCCTTATTTGCTAAGTGTGCCCGATGTCATCACCTATCACCAACGAGGGGGTTATGGCAACATCCATATTTGCGCTCAGTATCTTTTTAGAATGAATGCAACCCCTTAACGAACATCTGAAAGATAGTGAAGACTTGGACTGAACTACAACATTAAATTCATATCATAGTAGACTCTGGCTTGTCACATCTCATCTCACAGTGTTGCATCAATATGAAATAAAAACTATTGACAAATAAATAAAAGTAAAACCATCCCAAACAATATCCCTGCCAAATTTCAAACTAACACCAGGACTGGACCACAGCCGTTATGTGATACCTGCAGGTGTCACACATGATGAGGAAGCTACAGTTGAGTGCAACTTGTTTCTGTTTGAATGATATTCAAGTGAGGGAATAAAACGCAAAATCTGGCTGTTCATGCTGAATTACCAACTGTCTGATCACTGGATTTGTCTAATAAGCTACAGCCTACACCAAAAGGACATCTTAGTGTCTAAGGAGATAGAAACATTGCCACACACACACTCTCACTCACACTCACACACTCTTAAAACATTCTACTCTTCTAGGCAAGGTTAGTCCGACATATTTCAGAGAGGTAACAAAAATCCTGTCACTGTACAGTAGTAATAATTCCTGCCATGGGAAATGAAAACAGAAAAAGGTTGAGTGGGATGATATCAACAGTGGTAGTGCTGTAGTGTTGCGGCCCATGAAGAAGGGGAGGTGGAAGGGAACAGGGAGGAGACACGAGGAAAGGGAGGCGGGGCGAGAGAAAAGTCACAAGGGGAAGGGTGATTCTCAGTAGTTTTGGCTAAAAAGGTGAGGTAGGCCTCGTCACAACTTGGAGTGTGGCTTTAAAACTGGCAGGGTTTTCATTTGCAGTCCGTCTTTAGTGTTTGTTTCCTATGGGAGTGTGGTCAGGTTGTGCGTCTCCAGCACGCCTTTTTCGCCGCTCACATCTTGACGTCCTCCTCCACACTGAGCTGAGACAGGGTCTTCTTGATGCGCAGTGCTGTCAGTCGGGCTGCTCCATTGGCATACCAGCACTCCCTCATGATCTTTCCCATCACACGCAGTGACTGCAGGAAAGACATTACAAACATTTACAAAAAACATTTATAAAAAATGTAATCCAAAATATTTCAAACGCTCACACCTACTATTAACCCTTGTATTGTCTTCACTTTCGGGACCCTCTCGTATCCCTCGGGTCAAATTGACCCGTGACTTATATGGAGTTTTAAAAACAATTCTGAATTATTTTTTTTACTTCATAATCTATTAACAAATAATGTCTTTATCTCAATTTCAAACAATTGTGATAACATATATGTTTATGGAATGCAATCAGTCTCTACTAGAACACAATTAAAGATGGAAGTGGGGTTTTTGTCATGTTATAATTCATGTTAAAAATCCACCATGGAAAAAACACAAGTGGTCATATCA
>NC_045739.1:10234218-10234295 GCF_008692095.1 Etheostoma spectabile
CTGAATTGAGTCAGGAATACATGTTATTCAAAGAAAATAAGGTAAGGCCCTTGATTTTCAGGTAGAAAAAAATGGAA
>NC_045739.1:10234305-10247192 GCF_008692095.1 Etheostoma spectabile
ATTTGTCTTCTTGTAAAAATTTGAAATGGGTCAATTTGACCCGAATACCGTACAAGGGTTAAAGCTGGCATCCCAATGACCACAATAATAACTGTTCTCAACCATGGCACTATTTAATCAAATGGAAGCAATTTAAATGTTTTGTGTATCATTTCATAAATATTTCCGTTAAATGCAGCCTAATCAGGAAACAAAAGCACTAAAATGAAATAAGTAAAAAAGGGATTCATTACAGTTTAAGGGGGCAGCTCCATTAAGTCAAGAGTGTCCTGTACTGCCCAACTGCCTTTCTATACAGCCACTGAATGTATTTTTAGAAAACAGTCAGCTGTTGGTATATAGTGTATATAGTGTGTGAAATACCTCATAGCTTTGCCACCAGTTGGGCACATTGGGCCTCAGTTTCTGGTCACACACCACCTTCCTCATCTCTTCTATGGAGGGGTCAGAGGGCACAAGGTCGTAGTAGGGCAGCTGGTACTCCTCGTGGATACCTGTAGTACACAATGAGGAAGCTCTCAATATGTGGCTTCATGCACATTAGACTGAAAAAAACAAACGTTTTTTTTTTTTCCTCCATCAACTGCTGTTTGTGGTCGTACCTCCTGCATTGCAGCGACGTGCAATCTCCCAGTAGACCAGGCCCAGCGCGTAAATGTCAGCGCACTTGAAGGAATCAAAGTGTTTCATGTTGATGGTCTCGTCCAGGACTTCTGGAGCCATGTACCTGAAGGTTGACACAAAGGCGCCAATGACAATGTTTATATGACTGAGTAAACCGTCATCAGGCTTTTTTCAAATTATCTTATTTAGTGAGGTTCAAGGAATACAAATTGTAAAGTTTTTGGGATAATAATACATGTCTCTGGTCAAAAGGTCTTATATTTTAAAGGCCATTATATAAGCACAAATAAACATCCATCACTGGGCTTTTCAGAAAGAGTTGAAGCAAATTTACCAATTTGGCTAATCTGCAAATAAGTCTGACTTTTCAAAGTCATTTATTCCCTTCAGAATAATAACTATAATTTTATTGTCAGCCAGATTTAGCCTCAAATTTCCCTAATGTAAATCTCCATGTGTGTGCTTTTAGTGAATATGTATGGGAACATCTACCTCTTAGTGCCCACGCGCTGGTTCGGTGCGATATCGATTGTGTCCGTGATTGACTCATGGCGGACCGCCAGGCCGAGGTCAGCTATGGCACACATGCCGTTCTTCTTAACCAGGATATTTTTAGACTTGAGGTCACGGTGAGCAATGCCAGGCTTACCTGCAGGAGAACAGACATCACATCAATTCGTTTGCATCAAGAGCTCAGCAGAAATAGCCACATGCTGGCTTAAAGTAAATTACAATTGAGCACTCTCATGTCCCTGCTGTGTTTTTATTTGTTTATTCATTGTATTCAATTTGTGCTGTGCTTCAACGCAAAAATGCATCCTACCCTGAGTGCCGAGGATCTCCATGTGTAGGTGTGCTAGGCCGCTGGCAGCTGACAGTGCCAGTTTGATCATGCCCTCGATGGTGACCGAGTAGCGGTTCAGGTAGTCAAAAAGAGAGCCGTGCTCATGATAGTCCGACACCAGCCACAGCTGAGTCCATGTACCATTGTCTGAAAGAAAGCACACACAAAAAAACCAATTTACATGTAGGACTATGTACACAGAATTTTATTTCAGTGAGATAATTGATCCTTTCCTTAAATCAACACTGGGTAGTAGAATTTCTGGACATTCACAAATTAAATAAATATGGATCCCTTTTAACCATCTGTACCTTATTTTCATTTAGCTTTGAAAGGACTTTTCTTATTACATGAGTGGTTTTCAGACATTCCACAAATCTTCCTCACCTTTATTGTCTGCGGCAATGAATCCCAGGATGTTTTCGTGCCGCAGCATGATTGTCTGGTAGATCTCAGCCTCTCTGAACCAGGAGCGCTCCTCTCTGGATGAGAAGATCTTCACTGCCACATCTCCTCCCCTCCACTTCCCTCTCCACACCTCACCAAAACGACCCTTTCCTATTATCTCCTGCAGCACGATGGTCCTAGCCACCGTCCGCTGCACAAACAGGGGCAAGCCTGAAGGGGCAGTAGTGAGAAAAAAACAAAACGTTAGCCAACATTCCCTGTAGATTCTAGGTCAGGATCATTTTGGGATCATGGTCGCAGTTGAATAATCAGTCATTTAGATATTTATAAAATGACAAATGGAATACTGTTTTGCTGCTGTTCTTGCTAAAAAGGAAAGACATGTTTGAGAAAATGGGTTTTCCAAAACCAAACTTCTTTTTCATGACTTCAGACGCCACATCAGGTGGGCAGCTTGTACTGACCAGAGCCTGACCCGGAGGTGGACATGTCATAGATGAGGTCCTGAAGAGTCTTGTCCTTGGCCAAGTACAGATGGTCACATGATGGGTCCTCTACCTCCAGCCTCTGCCTGTGGCTATAGGCCCTCTGGTGATACTGGAACAGGAAAACGCCAACCATAAGCAGCACACAGAGAAGGAACACTGGCCCTGCGATGACCGCCACCAGCTCCACCGGCCCCCAGGAGCTTGCTGAGCCTGACCAAACCCCCTCTTTTGTTGGGACTAGGAGGGCAAAACAAAACAGAGAAGCAGAGGTGGTTACTTTCAATTCAAACAGCGCCTCAGTGGAACTAAAAGAGATCTGTTGTGTGATGCCTTACCAGGGACTTCAATACTGTTACAGTAATCTACATAGCAGCAATGTGTGTTGAGCAGGCCTTCCGCGCTCAGACAGTAGAAAGGTTGTCCAGGGGGGACCAGGTTGTCCCGGTCGATGCAGATGCGTACGTGTTGCTCTTTCCCCTGGCTGAAGTATGTAGAAGCCATGCAGGCGCCATCTGTTTCACACTCATAGCCGGTCTTCTCACAGTTTGTGCAGTTACAACGTAGAGCTGCGGGAAAGGACAAAAGGAAGTTAAGTAAATACCAATTCATCAGATAGAGCCATGAGGTTAAAAACAAACAAACAAAATGATTCACTTCTCCAATAAGTCCAGCAGGGGGCAGGCTAACACCTTGTTTCAACACATGATCTAAGGAGAGTTGGGTCCCATTCAGATGTAGGCATTTTGTGACATGCACATTCAGAGCTTGGAGTTGGGCAGCGGCCGCCAGACAGGCCTGGCAGCCCTGAAATCAGATCCTTCACTGCAGAAGAACCCAAACACTCAGGGTGGAGACAGACCTGCCCAGTGGGACAGACAAAGTGAAACCCAACAAGGGAAGAGGGCTTCTGCCAAATCCCCAATGCAGCATTCTGCTCCATTCCTCTCCTCTGTTTCTCTCACACTGACACAGAGAACTGCCACTGTATAAGCTAATGAGACAGGAGTTTTATTAAATACAGCACACTTCTGCGCGGGGACTTATTAAAAAGGTAACACAATGGAACCCGTTGCCGCCAGCAAGTCCACACAAATCTGCCACATCTAAAAACAGAACCAGAGTTGGTTGGGCAAACCAGAGAGCAAGAAACAGCAAACTGATTAGATTCAGAATGAAATGTGATTTTGAGT
Source organism: Etheostoma spectabile (assembly GCF_008692095.1). Classification (NCBI taxonomy): domain Eukaryota; kingdom Metazoa; phylum Chordata; class Actinopteri; order Perciformes; family Percidae; genus Etheostoma; species Etheostoma spectabile. Next base: position 10,237,860 of record NC_045739.1, read on the forward strand.
CATAGCACACATGCTTCTCATTAGAGTAGGGTCAGCACAAAAGGCTTCTTCCAAGGTTCTCTACGACCTAACAAAATGCAAAGCAGGACCAGGCAAGGCTGGATGATTGTGGGACTAGTTTTCACTTGGAAAAAAACACAGGGAAGCAGCTTAGCTCCACTGAACTCCGTCAGTGATAAAAGACAAACCGTATGACTGACAACAAGGCCGTAAGTTAGGTGAAGAGCTGATCCTTGATCAGAAAACAAACGCTAGACCACTCAGGAATAAACGCTGTGGACTTGGCGAAGACAATTGTCGTACCAACAACAACACAGGTGGAGACACAAAGCAGAGAGGAATTTCATCCTTGTTCTTCCTTAAAAAAACAAAACAAAACATACAAGAGACTCAGTAGCAGTTGGACCACTAACTATGTCTGGCCCACAGGAAAGACAAGATTTTAAGAGTGGCAAGCTTCTACTAATCCATGGTTTCTTATCCTAAGGGTTTCTTTGACCACATGAGCTCACTGATCTCCGTGTTTGTACCAACCTGAGTCTCTGTCAAAAGGTGTCAGCAGATTTGAACGCATTCTTGAACTAAATGAGTCGTCACACGATTAGGCTTTTGTGGAGGTCTTTTTTTCTTTTCTTTTTTTAAAAAGTCCAAATGACTACACTGATTGCGCCATCAGCATGTAGTATCCAAGTGGCCCAAACCACAAACCCTGATGTCATAGGAGTGATTTCTCCTAAATGAACTTTTGGAGGGGGCTTTCTGTGGGGGAGCATTTTTTGCATGTTGCGTGTATGCTGATGTGTCTTTGGTTTTCCACTGACAGTAACGGAAAATGTGTAACACTTGTTTCAGTAATAATTCTCATCTGTTTAGTGTGTGTGTGTGTGTGTGTGTGTGTGTGTGTTGCTCTCCAGGAGGTGAGCGGGAAAGTGGCAGGAACTCTTGGTGGAATATGTCCAAATTCACCACAGTTCGCATGCAGACGGAATTTCCTCCAGATTACACAGAGAATAAGCAGGCTGGGCCTGATAAAGAGAGAAAAACAAGTCGTGTTCCACATTATGCTAATCTGCACCATTAATGGAGCAAATATTTTAGCCAATTAAAACAGATCACAGGAGTAACAGCTGTAGGTTATAAAGCTGGATGACGATTGATATCCATTGTCAAACTCAGACAACTTGAATCCCTTCTTCCAAGGCGTGATGTTTATTTATTCAGTTAAATAAATCAGCTAGTGAGTCCAGATAGGAGCCAATTTGATCGATCAATCCTTAAAGTAAAAGTGGCATTTGAAGAAAAAGAAAAAAAAAAAGAAGAGAAAAAAAACACACATACAAGCATGATCTGAACGAAACAGACACATCAATCATGAAGCCTGTGTGTGGTAAGACACATGGTACACAGACTTACACACAGAAGCTCAGGAAAAAAAACAAACATGGCTGAACATGCACGCACGCACACACACGCACGCACGCACGCCATTGTTGGTTTGTGGTCTACCAAGAGTTTGATTTGTGGCAAGTCTTCCCTTTCGTTAAAGGCTATCTTGTGAATATACCATATGTAGCCTGCTTCCACACAAACCAGCATCAACACCATGGGTGGCCCATATGGCGAAGATCTATGACAGAATGGCATTTTATATATTTATAGAGATAATTAAAAAAAAATCCACTTCCCTAAATACCAAACAAATCAAGGTTAAAGCAAAAATCCAATACTGCCCCAAAACAGTGCTGCTCACAGATTTGCAATATTTCCCATTACAACCAAGTACAACCAGAAATATTAAAGGGAAACCTCTATAGAAATATCTCTACCGGCTGACAAATCACTGTGATATCCCAGAATGCAGTATCACCATGCCCTTAACAACATTTGATAAACGATGGCACAATGTGAAACCAAAACTTTCAAAAGTAATGAAAATATAAATTCAAAATGAATGTCATGCAAGACAAGGAGGGCACTTGTACATAACTAATTCAAACAATGTCAAAAAAGTACCCCTGGCCCACTCACATTTACTGAAATGCTGTGTTGTTTGCACAGTGCTCTACATATCTCACTGGATTCAGAGCAGTAAGTGTTCCACAACTAGACTTGAAGGAATAATATCAAGCCTAAATACACATGGATCCGAGTAGAGGCCGGGTCTATGCGGTTTTTAAGTGAACTCTGCTCTTGTATCCACATAATTGGTGGTCTTTACACTGGTCCTTTGTGTGGAGATTAAGACGACATGAGGAGGGATTGGACTGGCCCTGCACAAACAAAGAGCAGAGTGGGGGAGCACACTTCTGCGTGGAGCAGCAAGGGGGGATGGGTGGCGCGCAGGGAACAGACCAGGGCTAACAGTAAATACCCCGATGTTTGGGGGCTGCCCCGGGCCAGACAGGATGGGGGCTGGTCCAAAATTGGTCAGGACAATGTGAAGGGGAGGGAGCAGAGGGGGTAACGAGCGGGATTTACAGGGGCCCCCAGCTGCGGTTGGGGTCTGCCCAAGTGACCAGCTGCGACTGTCATTAAAACCCAGTCTAGACTTTAAATAAAACGGGAGGGGGTAAATAACAGGAGAAGAGAATAGTGGAAAAAGGGAGAACACAGCCCAGAGAGCGACTGCTTTAAGCTGCGAGTGTGTGAAGTTTGTATCATTCTGTTCATGTTGAGACAGGAAATGGCTGACACAGAGAGGAAGGGATTAATTAAACATTGTTGCCATATCCAGCATCGCCTTAACTTGGAAGCAACTGAAAACCACAGTATAGTCCCAATCCAAACACCTTTACACATTAACCTTCATTGTGTGTATGCATGTGTATATATGTGACCTACTCATGCAGAGCAACACAGTCAAAACACTTTCTAGTCTGGTAAGATGATAAAGTCTATGGAAAATACGTGTGCTTGGCGCCGGGCAGTGGGTTTCTGGGAGCTAAGCGACGCAGACAGAGACGGTCAGTATGCAAGCGTGTGTGTGTGTATGGGGAGAAGAGCACCATTACCAAAATGCACTGGCTGAATGAAATTAGATCCATACAGATACCAGACTGAGAACTGATCAAGACAGACACACACACACACAGAGAGAGAGAGAGAGAGAGAGAGACACAAGATCAATGCTAGGGGAAGGAGGAAAGTCATTACCTTTGTCTGCATCTCAGGGTCAGATTACTGATCTGATTCTAAAGTGAAGTCTCTGGGGCTGAGGCTGCTACTACTATCTCTACTAACCACTACCCTCTAGGCTACATCCCATCCTGTCTGTCGTCCGCTGCACTGAATGTTTTCAAAGTGTAAGCAAAGGCTCACTTTGGACTTTATGCTGCTGCTCAAACTCCCAAACTGGTAATTTGTTGCCTTTACAATGCCCCAGCATGTTGTATAGTATTGTGAGCCAATGCATCTGCCATGTGATTTGAGATTAATACCCCTTCTGAGTATTAGCAGACCAGAGACTTAACAATTACTCCTTTTTTTGTCTGTCTATCTACAATTGTTTACAGCTGGGTATTAAACCTCAACAATGCTTTGTTACAGACCAAAATAACCTTTACCAAAGTACCACAGGCTGATCAAATATTCCCTGACTTAAAACCAACATTTTATTTAGGCAGGTTCTTCTGGGTTTGCTGCGTTTAGACATTAAACATTTGAGAACTTTGGCTTCTATCATAAGTTATCTGAAATTTAGCATCAGTGCTGAAACTCTCTTACTCAGTTTCCTCCGTCTTTTACTAAAATCTAATTGTATGACATTTCTTTTGTAGACGCATACATTTTAAAAACCAAAATAGAATACAATTATTTTTCCCAAAAAACAACTGAGAGAGTTCAGGAATACCATCTATAACAAAAAACTTTATATTGTAGATAGAAATGGCATGTATGGGAAAACAAACAAGGATTGGCTCCCCTTATTTTGCATACAATGCGTATGAGATTATGTTCTAAAACCAAAACAGCTTCTTCTGGTTATCAAACAGTCCGACCGCAACGCGGTGTTGTTACATAGGAAATACACAGGGACAGTCACAATGACTTGTGCTACATTTATTGAAATGATACGCTGCAATTAAAAAAACATTTCCAACTCAAAAGGAGCAACTCTTAATATTGGAATGTATTGCAAAGGTGATTTCTTAACTGCCAAGTGAAACACACTCTTCTGTTTAAGCTGTGTTAACATGGAGGCCCGAGAAAGGTGAGAGATAGGTTTGAATTCTACTTTAAGCACTAGTTAAATAATCTACTTTCACACTATATTCCCAGGCAAATGATTTCCTACCAGCTGCCCTTTGCTAGATAACACCATTCAGTAGACAAACCTTCAAGCAGTAGATTACGAGGCACAGCATGTCTAATCTACATTCCAATAACAGCCAACAAACAAATCAAACACTTCTACAAAGAGACATGTAATGGAGGATGGGTGTCAGGTTCTGTCCTATAGACATGAACTCACATAGCCACCGGGCCAGTCTGCGTGCATGTGAAAAGAACAACTCTCTATGTACATTTAAGGTAAGGCACAAACAGCAGATGCCATTTTACCAACGACACATTAAACAAAGTCAGAGTGCCGAGAGTAAATTAACAGAATGGAGAAGTGGGCAACCAAATGTGAACATGCTGCCTCTGCGGTGGTAGTAATCCCTTGTGGTCCAGCATCAGTAATGGTGGAGCTGGGTCAGTCTGAGGCTACGCTGTCTGCTGTAGCAATTAAGACCTGTGCCTCCAGACCAACGGAGGTCATTAAAGACACTGGTCATTATAGAGGGAAAACTAAACCCCTCCCCAGACCTAACTTGACAGTGACTGGCTCAGTGCCACATTATAGGAACTGTTGATGAACACTGATTTGTAAAGGAGGACGTGTCCGGACCAGGGAATAATCTGACAATTTATACAGAGGACGTGCAACCTAAGTTAATCAGAATTTATTTGCAGGGATCCTATCAAACAGGCCTTGACAACTTCTGCAAATTTAGGAAAAAACAAAACAGCTTTCTCCTTTTCAAGCTTAAGCCTGAAAATAGTACCACCCCTCCCTTGTCCACACTCTTCTCTTTACAGAAGCACACCTTTGAACCCAATAAGTTCCAACCTATCTCCGTACATTCCCTTTGCTCTGATCTAATGGGCAGGTGCACACATGTTCCAATCTGACTAGCTCATGCTTCCGCCACATTAACTCATTAACATCAAATTTGACATTAAACAGCACCTGTAGCAGAGTTTAACTCTGCACAAGCAGTTGAGACGTAGGGACTTTTCTGTTTCCAATCGCCCTAACTTTGATTTTACACAGTGACACATTAGGTAATGACAGGACTCTGGCATAGACTTGATAGCATGTGGAAGGGCTACTAAAATTGAGTGCAGAGTTCAAGAGCTCATCTAACCAAAGGCCTTCCTTTAACCCTAGGGGGGGAAAACACATGCCATTCTAAAGCTTGATTCAGCGCCCTATTGGTGGCAGTGAGTAAGTGAAAGCAGAAGTCGGACAACAGATAACAGAGTAGATTAAATTCTGAAAAAGCATCAGGCCTTTTGTATGACAGAGATAGAGAATAGGTAAGTGGGTGGAAAGCAGAAAGAGAAGGACGCGCCCTACCTCACGCAGTGTAGTTGACAGTGCCCGTATCACATTGCTACTGTGTTCAATGCACCCAGGCAGACTGCGTCACAAAAGGCATGTAATGCCCATAAAACTAGTGATTCCTAATCCTTATAAAGTCAACATGTGACAGATACACCAAGCCTGTGAGTAAAGAGTATTCTCACAGAAACATACTACCCTTGCCACAGGCCTGGAATCCACTCTTGCGCAGCTACTTTCAGGTTTGTCTGGTTTCAGTTCTTGCATGGTGTAATCCATTATATGGTGTGAAACCATGACTCCAGACAGACTTGTGGGTCCCTTAAAGACCTCGCCATCTGGACAAACCCATCATCACCCCCTGTCTGCTCAGGCGCCCCACACACACACACACACACACACACACACACACACACACACACACACACACACACACACACACACACACACACACACACACACACACACACACACACACACACACACACACACCACTGCTAATATTGGAGTAACCCAGTCAAACAAACTGATCACTTAGGTGCGATAATCTTTCTAGCATAGAAACCTTGGCGTACTGGACCCTTATAACCCTTAGACTAAGTGGGGGAGGAATATTTATACAATTCTTGGAATGATAATTCAATAGTTTAGAGCCGTCAGGATATTTATCCTGGCACACAGAGTTGTCTTTTTATTACCAAGTTTATCAGTTGAGTGGCAAGCGGCAAGTTGCAACAAGGTACGACAAATGGCAAAAACAAATTGGAGGCTTGCGTAACCCACAGCATGCTTATGTCTCAAATTAAAATCTATGAAATCCTAATGTAAAAGTGTGGCGTTTTGAGTAAAGCTAAAGATGAGTAGACATGCTGCAGAGGCAAACAAGTTTATTACAACATATTTTAGCCAACTGAGGCTGTGGTGTGGAGCTGGGTACCAGCTGCCCCAGCAGACGGGGAACATTCAGACTGAAGCAGCCCCATAACTGGCGCCTCAAAAGACCCCACTTGCCACATTTCCATCACAATGAACCCAGACTTCAACCCTGACTTCTGTCTGGAATAGCTGAATACACGGTTGTTGTCACCCTATGCCAGCATTCACTTTCTGCCGGAGGCCACTAAGCAGCCTTTTCAGTCCTTACAAATGGACACCAATGGAAGAGCTGCCAGTGTTTACTCTCAAAAACACATTTCATGCACAAAGTAGGTTAGGCCTTGATTCAGCGACGCCTTTCTGCTCTATCCAGTGCACAAAACTGAAATTGACCACATTGCACATGTTTAACAGTCTGCTATCTTTGCACTGTTGTGTCCAAGCAATTTACAGTGATAACATGAAATTATTTTCAAAATATTGTTAGCATAACAGCAACAGATAACTTAACAACATCAGTCGACTGTAGACTTATCAGCCACTTGGTGCACCTATACGCCATAATAAAATGATTTTAATTAAGCATTGAAGCTCACAAACAGAGCACAATTATGGTTTGTGTTCAACTTTAAACAGTTTATTAACCACTTAGCTAGCCAATGCTAGCTGGCGCCTCGAAACAAACAGCACCACCATGTTGTTGTTGTTGTGGTTTAGCTACTTGCTCCGTGTTCAATAAACGACCATTCACATGTAAGGTTTTTGTCAGTCGACAAAAGTCTCAATCAACCACAAACCAACAGGCAGCGTTGGTTCGGTTGGTTTTCATGTCGACGCTAGGGAGACACGGTTAGCCAAATTCCCGACACAGAGCGCCATGACGATGAGCGACAACAGGCGATGCCCAGTCCAGGAAAACACATCGAGACAAAAGCCGGAGAGGTACTCAGATGGAACTTACCATTACCGACTGCCACTAACCCGAACAGGGCAAGCAGTGTTAGGGCAATTTCTTTCAGAGACATTTCTTCAAAATTCCCATCTCTCCGCAATTAAATGAGTCCAAAGTGTGTCGTTATCAACGCGACCAGACCTGAAACACAACCACAGTCCGACCGCACACACCACACCGCCAAACACTAGCCAGCCAGCCAGCCAGCCTGGCGAGTGACGTGTTTAAAGGGGTGTGTGCGTGCATGTTTAAAGGGGAGGGCTGCCTGCTGCACGTCCCCTTCTGCCACCGAGGTCACGGCTGTGTGTTACAAATGTTGGATGAATTACAATCTTCCAGTCTTACATTATTTTCAATAATACATTATTACATTATTTTCAATAACGTAACACTTGACTGTTCTTGTGACGGAAAATGTTAAATCATAAAATGCTTTTTTAAACAGGACCTAAAAATTAGTTTGAAATGAAACATGCCAGAATGTTTGCATTCTTTCTTTGCAAATGAAAAAATAAAACAACAAATGACAAGTTATGTTGTTGTCATAAAAATGACATGAAATAATGGGGCTTCATGTAGAAAATGATGAAAAAGGTGAAAACTGTAAGACAGAATAGCCTACAGTAGGCCTAGGCTAATGTCCTTAAGATTGTCAGACTAAATGTTTTTGGTAAATTCAGTTTGGATAATTTTTGACTTTCTTGTGTTATTTCTTAAAAACGTGCTGGTGGTGAATGGTCTATTTGAAGCAAAAACGTATTTGTATTTCTTTGCATGACCTAAGAAATGGGTTTCACTCATTCAGATAATGTTAAAGGCAGTGAAAATAATCAGATGACATCTTTGTTGTTTTACCTTCATTCAGTAGCCCATTTTATTTATTGAACAGTAACTTATGACTACTTCTCTACATTATTGGTTTAGTTTTTATGATTATACAACGATTTTCTTGACCTAAAGATAATGCCAATCTATATATGTTAGGTAAATTCAGATTATTGGTTTCAAGGCATGGAATCGACAGCAACAACATTAAGTGGTTACATGGATTTAATCTTCTAGGGTTAACTTGGTTATGCTCAGTTTATGCATTCCTGAATGAGGTTATTACTCAACACAGGACTATTGTTCCAACCCTTACTACCCTGAAACAAAAATGTATCGGAAACAAAAATGTTTTCAGGGAACACACTGGGTCTAACTAGTCAACCTCTGCTGCATTACTGAAAATGTAAAATAATAAAATTGGTCTAATATGAAGATATTTTTGAAACAATGGTACAAATAGTGAACAGATTGAATGACTGATAACATATTGTTCCTTCAAAATGCTTACACAGGGTTAGTCACCAAACTCATGGCTCTAATTTAAACTAATACTCAAGCTAGTATTTAAAATCAGGAATGAGATACAGTAGTCCTGTAAAGTAATCTGAGTAACTATGACACCTTTTCTTTTATTATGGATGTAGGTTAGAAGGCAGCAGAGAAAAGAGTGGACATTAGGGGGTCTTCCTGCATTTGTCCTGGCACCAGTATTAGGCTCAGATATGACACTGTCCATTCATACATGTCCATCCATATTTAATGACCGGTCAATTATCAAACAAATCCCTTATTGATATTTTAGCTTTAGCAGTCTAATCTATACTTCCTATTCCCCCATCAAACCTGTGAAATCAATGTGGTTTGCACAAAATTCCTTACTGTTTCCAGTTTATGTCAGAGAAGAAAAGATAAAACTTTGTCTGTTCACAAAGAAAATGTTCTTGTATACAGTCAACAGGTAACTGTTAAAAAATACACACATTAATACAAGCATCTGTATGTTCACTCAACAAGGTCTGACACATCTTCTTTCACACGCTCACACACACACACACACACACACACACAC
>NC_045739.1:10247202-10250334 GCF_008692095.1 Etheostoma spectabile
ACACACACACACACACACACACACACACACACACACACACACACAGAGTCCCACAATGATACACAGATTAAATGTTCAGGTGGGGCAATAGGAAGCTAGCTCACATATCAGATGCTGTATCAGATTTTGATAAAGTTACAGCCGCTTGCAGTTTGTAGTGAGAACTTGTAAAATAATCCTGGACCTAAAGATCGCAAAAGCTCTTTTGGTCCACATCCGTCCAGGGTTTTCTCTCAGTTTAGAGACCCAACCTGTCTGTGCCCTTCTTACACAACCAGCTGCCACTGCTTGAGATTGTAGCTCAAGAAAAGGTGAAGCAGGCTGTAACCAGGTACATTTGGGACTTTATCTGTGCCTGCTTTTATCACCTGTCCTCTTGCTAGCACTCTCACTGATCTATCCTCAAGCCTAATTGTGTCTGCATAGTGTCCTCTGTGGCTTTATATCTGTCCATTATCATCCCTGTCCAATTTATCTCCACATTTCTTCAGTTTATGCTGTCTGCTGAACAAATCCCTCTGTCTCTAAAGAGCCAGTTGGAATGATCCCACTGTGAAAAAGAATACGCAGAGGGAGAAGTGAGATGGGCTTCTGCACTCAGAGAGGGAGTTTGGCCTCTCTGATACATGAACAACCCCCATGTGGTGTTAAAAATAACCAGCGCTTCATCTGACTGGCCAGACAGACTGGGGCTTTGAGGGAGTATTATCTCTCTGGAGTTTGTTCAACAAACAGGCAGACAGAAAACACATGCATGCACTCACATGCACATGCACATGCACACGCACACACGCACACACACACAAACACACACACACACACAGTAAGTAACAAGTAGTTTGGATTTTGAGAACAGATATTTCTGTCCTTTCTAAATAGTTTTTAGGTAGGAAATCCTGATGTTTGCATTTTTATTTTACAGTAAAATGACAAAATGAAAAGTTGTTAGTATTTTTACTTTTTACAGAATATCACATTACAACTTACTAAGACTAATGCAGTGAAATAAACAATATACACCTTTTTATGTTTTTTTCATGTCCCATTAAGTCCCTATTCAGTCATGCTTATCTTACATAAATCTATTTATATTTTCTAGTTTAGCATCTCACTACGTGATGTCAGTCTGACTGACAGAAAATGGGAACATGTTATCTTACATTTCATGCAAGTGACACGTGGGCAAATATTAAATCCCCTACCTTCCCTTGACATTGATTGCCAACTGTTAGTTATAGTTCAATGTTGTGATGGAATATTGGTCTCTAAACTTCTGTTTAATAATTTTAAGAAATTGATAACCCAATCGCAAAACTGATAACTCCTTAATTTTCCGAGGAATGCTGCATTACTGGAATCAACATGGATCAGTTTGTCTGTTATCTGATGACCTCTACTGGTCAATGAGAGACTTGCAAAAAGAAGTGGAGTGCAAACTGTTCAAAAATACAATCCTTTATTCAACATATAAAATATTACATGTCTGTTTGTGAATTCCTTTACTGACCATAGTAATGGTGATGGTACATTATTGGCCTACAGAAATGTAAGACAATACTTAAAAAATGTTGTGTCATATTTTTTTTTTTAATATAAAATGTGTCTCATTGTTGAATAATTGAAAAAAATACCCCTATACAAAATATATTTACAATAAATCCAATGGTGATATATGACAACAGTTTCAATGTTGTTAAAATATGTACAACTAAATACCTCAATGTGTCTATGTGCAGATAATGAAGGCTCATTTTATATAAGTTAAATATGCTTACACAACAGGTAATGTGCTTTGGTATGAACATGTTATTACTTACATATTTCCTGTATTCATAGTAAAAAAAAAACACCAAAGAGTTTTCTTTGGTAATTTTTGGAAAAACCCATTTGTGAAATTTTCCTGTATATGAGAGAAAGTCCAGAATTCCATCCTCCTCCTCTTCTCGATAAGATGCTGAGTAATTGTGCAATGCCAGATTTTCCTTTCTGTCATGACGATTCAGACTATTATGAATAAAACCCTGTGTGTGTAGAACAGGCTAACATTCTTTGGTTTTATTTATTCTGCTTTGCAAATTTATTTAATCAGCTGAACATAAAGAAATATAACTTGATCTTCATAGTTTTCTTTTTGGGGCCTTTCGGTTGGGAACCAGAAATACGGCAGATAAAAATTAGGCTACGTCTTCTAGACACCACTGCTCCAAGTCATATGGTTTTAATAGAATAATAATAGTGACTATGTGAGCCATGAGCTCAAAATATGCTAATGATTTGCACCTTGTGCTGTTGGAATGTGGTGCATAATCCCTTCTGGCGTTTTCAATTGTTTGTCCCCATTTCATCCTGTTGCTCTGGTCTAGATGTCCTGCTTGAGTTTCTCAATGCTGAAGTCACTGTCATGGTCCAGTTTGGAGAGTGTTTTCCTCACTCGCAGGGCTGTGAGGCGGGCTGGTGGGCTCTGGTACCAACACTCCTTCATGATCTTCGCAATGGCCGACAGAATCTTGACATACAGAGACAAATGGAAATTACCACCTGGCCATCGCAGTAGAATGAAATATTTGTGTCACCATTATTATGTCTCCTATAGAGCAGTGGTTCTCAAAGTGGGATCCGGGGATCGCCAGTGTCCTTGAAGGAGATCCCCTTTTTTAAAGTTCCATCAAAAAGGGGAATCATTTATTTTCACAATAATTTCCTCCATAAGTAACACAATGCCAGATTGTGACTATTTTGCTCATGGGTTTCATTCACTTTCTGTACAAAAAACACATCTAAAAGCAAAAATTCTGTCAGGTAGGGGACCCTGGGACAAAGTCTCATCAGATGGGGGTCCGTGGTCAAATTTGTGTCAGTTTAGGGGTCCTTGATGTGAAAACGTTTAAGAACCGCTGCTATAGAGTATGTGAGTTGTACATCATCAAGTTTGTATTGTTATGTGTTTGCTTGCATGCCTGTTTATCTGACATAACTGTGTAAATTTGAAAATATGTTTGTGCTAAAGGTTGGAAATGGTGAGAAACCTGTGCCGAGAATGTTGTAGTCTTAGAAAATATAATAGCAATTGCACTGCGCTGTGTTTGTGTGTGTGTGTGTGTGTGTGTGTTTGTGTGTGTGTGTGTGTGTGTG
>NC_045739.1:10250344-10254124 GCF_008692095.1 Etheostoma spectabile
TGCGTGTGGGTGCGTGTCATCAGATGGCCTACGGGATGGGAATGGAGTCTGTTGTGCAGACTGGGCTTTTGCTGGTCCACACACACCACCTTCTTCATCTCCTCAAAGCTGGGATCTAAGGGCACCATGTCAAAAAAGGGTGGGCAGTACTCTTCCACGATTCCTAAAACAATTCAAAAGAGAAAAAAAACTCAATATGCAGTTTCTTCCCCAGTTGAGCAGAATACCAACTACCAAACAGTTACGACAACAGTCTTGGCTGTGGGATTCAGTGGGTATACTGTAATACCATGTAATATATGTGTGTGTGTGTTGTGTATTCAGATCTCATCATATTGTAAGAAACCTCATTATCAACCTCTTGAGTAGATAACCGTTAAACCCCTAATTTACCTCCTTATACATTTTCAGAACATACATCTCTCTTTACGCAAGGCCTGAAATAGCACACTTGTAAATCAAGATAGTCTGTGGTGGGAGTTTCGTAAAGTATGTTTGACTCTACAAAAGTGCTGGGATAAAGATATCAATTCCCTGGAGACTACACTGGGACGAGTTCTGAAGGTCTGCTGAGTGTGTGTATGTACGTGTGTGTATATGTGTGTGTGTTCATATCTGGACTTAGTGTGTTTGTGCCAATGTGTGTGCATGGTCTACAACTTGTATGCACAGGCATCTGGACTATGTATAAGTGAGTGCTGACACCAGATAAGACTGTTTATAATTACTGCATTGCTAATCATGGGAGAGGATAGTAGACACAGACTAGAAAAACACTGGAGTGCTGAGAGACATAGAACTGACTGTCTCTTATGTATACAGAGCTAGACAGACATGACAGAGAAACCACATTGATATATAAATATACTGTGCACCATTTTCTTCCTGAAGTTTGAATAGGTAAATCTCCTAAAATCTCTGCAAGTGACAGTCTCTTTACCATTAACAATGGTCCTGCGGCAAATTTCCCAGAAGACCAGGCCCAAGGCCCAGATGTCAGTCTGCTTGTAGGACTCAAAGACGTCCATACGAATAGTCTCATCCAGCACTTCAGGGGCCATGTAGCGCTTTGTCCCCACTCGAGGGTTGTTGCCCACATCAATGTAGTCATGAGACTGAGAGTGTATCACAGCCAAACCTGACGAGAAAGTAGGCACAGAGAACGGATGCAAACTTTCAATATATAGTAAATTACAGAACTATTGAAATCAGCATGAAACCGCTGTTTTGTCTCACCACCATAATCCTAATTATCAGCAAGTTGAAAATACATACAACTAGAAGCCTATGTCAGGGATCTTCAATAGGGGGTCCGAGACCCCTAGGGGGTCCTCAGAGTGAATGGGGGCCCTTCAAATTATTGTTAATTTTAGAAAGTTTTTTCAGAAGTCTTACCATGAATCCAACATGTTATAAGATAATATAAATCCCCACTTTTACTGGCCTAGGTTGTCACTAAGGCAATCCACAGATACATTTAATCCTAAGGATTCACTGTGCCACATGTATTATACATATAAAAAACATAAAACGTATAAACATGATTTATAAACCATGCCAACAATTATAAGGCTATTTTAATAGCTTATGATTCTATGCAACAAAGGTACGTATAAAGGCTTCAGGCCGCCCTAAATGTGATTGTAGACCCCGTTTATTATGCAACTTCATCTTATACATTATATGTAGAAGGGGGTCCCTGCTCCATCTCTCTTTCAGTTAAGGGGTCCTTGGCGTAAGAAACATTGAAGACCCCTGGTCTACTGGATTAATTGTGATTTTGCTGTCCTTGCTTCTACACAACCCTCACCTAGGTCAGCAATGCAGCACTGTCCGTTCCGCTTTACCAGGATGTTTCGGCTTTTCAGGTCTCGGTGGGCAATAGCTGGCTTTTCCTGGGAGCTGACAATCTCAGTGTGAAGATGGACCAGGCCACAAGCCACAGACAGGCACATCTTGAGGCAGCTCTCAGGCTCCAAGCTGTTGCACTGCAGGAAGTCGTAGAGCGAACCCAGCTCATGAAAGTGGGTGACGAGCCACAGCTGGGTGCTAGAATTCTTGGATGTCATGTCGGAGGCTATGAAACCTAAAGCCAGAATATAATTTCACGATTTCAATGTCTTTCTTTTTGACACTGCATCTTTCTTTTCACAGTAAACATACTTTGAACTTTAATCTGCTGCCATACCTAGTATGTTGTCATGTCGCAGCTGTACAGTATTGTAGATCTCTGTCTCTCTGAACCAGGATTGCTCGTCCCTAGAGGAAAAGATCTTGACAGCCACACTCTCCCCCATCCAAGTTCCCCTCCACACCTCCCCATACCTGCCTTTACCTGTAAACAGAATGATACAACTACATGTCTGCAAAGTAATAAAAAAAAAAAAACGGGCACAGAAGAGCAGCAGTGGTAAAGGAGACTGACCGACACAGTGGACAAGTGAGATTTGTCTGGCCATAGTCCTTTGGACCAGATAGGGCAACCCTGTCCCACTCCCTGATGTACAAAACTCATCAAAGATGTCCTGAGACAGAGACACAGAAATAATCCAAATGTGAGCATTCAAAAACTTGAACATCTTTCGATGGTGTTTTGCTTTAGGTTTCTTACGCCATATGTGGGGTCATCTCCATCAGGAACCTTGAGCATGGTGGCATCCTGGTCACCATGGACATCATTTCTCAATCTGCCATGTGTACGTCGGAAGCGCAGGAACAGCACCAGACCACACATGCTGACAGTTGTGATTAACAGCAGCAAAGACAACGTAATCCACAGCTCTGGGCGACTGAGCTCTGGGGGCGTTGTTGTCGGCTCTCCATATGGATACACATAACCATTCAGGCACACACACAAACACACACACATACACACATTTTCGTTGAGAATATTTCAGAACATTAAGGAGGAGAGGTTTGGAATTATCTTTGATTTAAGTTAAACACGCTAGTAACATGACATTCAGTGCATCATCAGTCCAAAACAAGGAAAGCCACACAGTATCTATTTGCTTAAACTGACCACAAGGGGGAACCAGTTACTATCTAGAGCAGGGATCTTCAACAGGGGGTTCTCAGAGGCTCCATATTATTGTTTATCTTTGAAAGATTAAATAAAAAAACAATTAAAATTTCTTAACATGAGTCAAAATTATTATTAGAAAATACAAATCCCCTACCTTACTGGCCTATAGGTAAGGTAGTCACTAAGGTAGCCATCCACAGATACAGGATATGTTGGGAATTCACTATGTCAAATGTATGTGTAACTTATAAAATCATGCTCACAATTATTCCAGTCAATTGTTTGTGTCCACTAGAGTGCCAACCTGTAAGGCACTCTTAAGACAACTAATGTTTAGATTTATGTGTCGTCTGGACAAGTCAGAGTACCGTATTATTGAAGCCCTAGTCAGTCCTCTAAAAAGCTGTTA
Organism: Etheostoma spectabile; assembly: GCF_008692095.1. Classification (NCBI taxonomy): domain Eukaryota; kingdom Metazoa; phylum Chordata; class Actinopteri; order Perciformes; family Percidae; genus Etheostoma; species Etheostoma spectabile. The sequence goes on from NC_045739.1 coordinate 10,253,779, forward strand.
TAGATACACTTCTAGATTAAGACAACATTGGTGCAATAGGCTATATAGCCTATAGGCGAATATGGAATTATTATTTATGTTTGAATCTCTTTTTTATACTTTTTATACTTTATGATGTGTAATATGGACCTGTGTCGGCAATTAAGCTTTATATATTATTTTAATAGCTTAAAATGCACTAAAAAGGTATGCAAAGGTATGTATGTAAAGGTATGTATACATTAATCCATCCTACATTTTATTGTAGGCCCAGTTTAATATGCAACTTTATATTATACAATATGTAGTAGGGGGTCCCCTGGCCGTCTCTCTTTCAGTTAAGGGGTCTTGGCTTAAACTTTTTTAA
>NC_045739.1:10254134-10256275 GCF_008692095.1 Etheostoma spectabile
CCCCTGATCTAGAGGGAAGCTGTGAATCCCATTCATACAAAGTAATGCAGGATGTGCACTTTACTGTGACTGACAGGACTTAATAATACTAAACTAGGAGACTCTATTCCACAGTGGTCAGATTCATGATGATGATACAATGTTAAAAAAATATACTTTTGGTACTGACTAATGTTTGGTGGGGGAGTGGTGAAGGCGTTGCACAGATTCTCTCTGCAGCAATGCATAAACATGTGTTCCACTTTGCTGGAGCAGTGCTCCCTGTAGTTAACTCTGTCGAAACAGCCCCTCTCCCCAGTGCCGTGAAGCCAGGTGTAGAAGCAGATGTATCCTTTGCAAGTTCCATTCATGCATGTGCCTTTGCCATTCTCGCATGTACATAGAAGCATTGCATCGTCTTTGGAATCTGAAACACAAAGAAGAGCACACAGACAGTGTTGACAAAAAGGCAAGTCCAACATGTCAATAGCAAATTGAGAAACCTACAACAGTTGGTTGATCTGGGAAATGTAAAAGAAAAGCAATGCCAAACACACAAATCATGCAGTTATGGATCAGATAATTTAAAGAAAATGAAAAGTGTAGGAGTCCACGATGAGTGTTTGTATCTTGTGTACATTTACACTTGTATTGTCTTTATTCCGACTCCCTGTCCTGACACAGAAGAGACTGGTGGTACAGTGAGATGGCAGCTGGCATGATGTCTACACATAGCGTGTGTACATGGAAAATGGAAAAGCACAAAGACTTACAGCAGAGGCATTCTTATGAACACAGTTCTGTTTGAAACAACACTACAGAAAGTACATTTAATCTACAAAAGGAGTGGAAAAGCAAGAACCCCTCTTTCACAAATTATAAAACAGATTTCTTCAAAATGCATTACACAATTTATGACCACTAGGTGGCAGAATGACTGTGAGTTGCCTGACCACCTGACACACGTAAGACCAATATTCCTGAGTCTTTTAATTGTCCACCATTACCTGAGTTGATATTTGACTGTCTTCACCAGTCACTCATTTACTCTGCATTTCAAGCCAGGTAGGTAATGTACAGTAGGCCTACACTCTGCCTTTTTTTGCTTGAAACAGCTGCCTATTGTTTTACATTGGATTATTGGTGAGAGTCATGAGACTGAACCATACAGTCTATATTTCTCCTGCCCACACAAAGAACTAAAAGCTGCATACTGACTCTTCTGCCACACTAGTGACCTTTTCATATTAGAGTCATGTGATCTATGTCAAAAGTTTGCTTCAATGGAGCTTTAATTGAATGGAACAGAAGGCTCTTTTCAACAGTGAACATCATTAACTCACCTGCATGAATAGCAGAGGTCCACAGAAACGCCCCAACTAGCACCACTGTCAGTAGAGAAGAGCTTTCCATCTCTGTGAAACAGGAACACAAATGAATAACAGTTCATACAATCAAATGTTGATAATAGAATTAATGTAGAATTAGTGAAGTATTGTCTCTTTGTTAGAAGCTGCCATAATAAGAAATCGGAGATTTAATTTTGGGCATTATGAAAAAATAAGGCACTGACATTTTAACTGTTATGTGACCGGTATTTACATTATGTAACTTAATAGTGTCTATGAGGAGTTAAGTAGTGGTTGAAGCCCGGACTCTTTGGGAGAGGAAGCTATGAGGACAAAAACAATAGTCCAAGGGCCCAGCCTGTCTGCCTGTGTTGTAATTGCATTGGGTGGGAAAAGGGGGCTTAGGGGAAGAAGGCTGTAACAGCACATCAGAGTGTTTGTGTATGTGTGCTGAGACTGCGTGTGACGCTGTGCTACCCAGGCTCCAGGCCTGTCGACTCTTCAACTGGACTGCACAGAGTAAATATTGATGGCTACGCTTCCTGCCATTGAGTGGCCCCACCCGGCTGGCTGGCGAGACTCAGGTCTGCACATTGTTTTGGGCTGAACTGCAGAGGGTCACGCGAGCAGAAGGGCCGTCATACACAACTCTGCCTTTCTCACAGCTGAAGCACACTATAGTCTGTTACTTGACACCCAGGTAAGCTTAGATAAGTTATATATAATTTAAAACATAAGTAAAAAGTAACCAAATGTAGTTTAAATCACTGTAACTACTGTAACAGATCCTACATTATTATTACATTGCCACAT
>NC_045739.1:10256285-10263916 GCF_008692095.1 Etheostoma spectabile
AAATATGAAGTAGGTAATTGAATGCACATGTTTCCTAAAAGCCTCTTAAATTTGTGTATGTTCTGTGCACAATTTAGACTATAATCTTTGATTTAATTTCCATTGCTTTTTGTAATGTTTCTGTCTACTTGCTACTAAGGAATTAAACATACCATGAAAATGGTGATTATTGTTTTTGGAACATTAAATAACTTAGCAACATAAGCATACAATGTATCTGGAGGATGTGCATTCAATCAAATACACACTATGATATAATATTCTACCTTAATGAAGACAGGAACTAACAATTGGATAGACTGAGATAGATAGGCACCAATTGGGCTGTGTGCCATAGAGGCTGACTACAGTCCAAAAAGGATACAAGATGTTTGTTTACAAACTGGTACTTTAAGATGTCACTGGCTGCACACAGAACAACACATGGTTTTAAATGTCTTAATAGAAATACATTGTGAATGCACTTTGAGTATCTTCTAAGACCACATGTGCAAACAATATTTCAAAGAAAACCACAGGTCACATTGATTACCTGTAGCCCAATACATTTTCTTACCCTGAGGGCAGAGATTTATGTTGTGAAGACATCACAAAACTACCCAGTCTAATGTCAGTTAAGAGCAGACACAGTTCTGAAAACTCGTGAGGTTGAGGTAATGTGGGTGCCAAACTTGAGGAAAACCTATGGTACTGTACGCTTTAGGGTTGTAATGTGTCATTCATTGGATTAGTTACAGTTGGAGAAATGTCAATGCAACTGGCTTACTCTGGTAAAATAGACCAAATGAATGAATCCCTCTGGCTTCAGCAATATGAAATAATATAAAAATTAGAATTAAAATTTTTCTTTTTACACAATACTGTTATATATGCCACTTTGGTTGTTTTATAGCTGAAAGCTATTAGTTACCAAATCAAAACCTCTTTTGCAACTCTAATTTAAAAAAAGCTAGTATAGATTTGTGAAACAAATTGAGTTACCAGCTAACAATTTATGTCTCTAAGGAAAAACAAATCACACCGGTTGTTCCCACAACCTACAGACGTAAAATAATGGAACACTTAGTCAGATTCAAAATTCAAAATTCTGACTCTGGTGAAGTCCTATCCATAAATGATATGGTCTAGTGTGGTCTAGACCTACTCTATCTGTAAAGTGTCTCGAGATAACTCTTGTTATCAGTTGATACTATAAATAAAATTGAATTGAATTGAATATATCAAGTTCCCTTTAATTTAGATAAACAGGTTAACCTGTTTAACCTATTTAGCCATATTGCATAATTTCAGACTCAAGTGGTTCTTCAGTATACTTATTAAACTGACCGATTACTGTCCCACATTACATCATAAATGTAATTATTCTTGTGTATTGTGTTTAAATTAAAATTTAAGTATGCTTTCTAAATAGGCATATTTTTTAGATTTGCCATTGCTTGCTGCAAGTGAACAGCACAGCATGCTTTATCATCAAATATAGTAGGAATAAACATTTCAGTGCAGCAATGAGAGACACAGATAAAGGGAAATGGTAAACCCATTTTCTCAAGTATTATTTTGTGTATCTCAAGAGGTCAATAAAAATGAAAGCCGTAATTTGCTTCTTTAAAAAAAATATGTACAAAATGTAAACATACATAAATACAAAAAGCAAACATAATACATATTTCAAACAGTTACCCTCCTGTAGTTCTGATGCATCTACATATATATTTAAGAACAAACTACAGGAAGTCATCACCTTCACCTTTCATTAAGTCGTTTCAAATGTCACTAAGGAGTGAAAGGGTTTAACGTGAATATCTGTATTTTTTCTGATCTCACCCTTGGTGTTCCAATAATGTTTTACCTGTTTTTGTTTTTTCGTTCCGTTTTACATAAGGCATCTGATAAGAATGTCTGACAAACTATGTTTAGACCTTCCTGTTAGCTGTGAGGCTCCAACACAACAGATGAAACCACTGTCAGAGACGCTTTAGAACCTTACCAACAGAAAAAAGACACTTCCTGTGTCATACAGCCTACATAGGCATAGTCTAAACACAAATCCACCCACAGAATGAACTTATTCCCAGAGGAGGAGCATGACTGTGTCTTATTTCTCTAGCTATCATTTTCATCGTCCTAAAATAAGATAAAGCAGTAATCACGCCCTTCATCGTAGGCAGCCTGACTTTAGACTCCAGCATACTTCCTCTCTGAGGTCTCTGCTGTTTCTCTCCATTCTGTCCAACCCTACACCCTCTTGACCCAAAGGAAAAAGATCCATTGTCATCTCTTCCTCTCATCTACAGAGCTTTAACTCTGGAAGGCAAATCTCTCATTCCATCTGGATGACTGTGTGGTTATAGTGGTTCCAACAGACCCTCCACTGGGCCCCATCACACCAAAAAGCCCTATAACTGTCTCTGGAAAGTAACTTTCAACAGTTACTGTAAAAAGCTTCTATTATGTGGTTTAAATGGCAAGAATACATCACATACAGTTCGTTTTAATGACACAGCCACACGTTTATCTCTGTGCTTTAAGTGGTAAAATTCTCTTGCGACTGTCTGCTAGTTACAGCGACAGACTGATTGTATCTTCATTTCACGAACAAAGCTAGGCTTGGCAGACTTTATGGCTCAGTTACTGTCTGCATGCTCTCACATGCATACCTACGATGAATGCATGTCTGGGAAAGAAAAGCACATGTATACCTCAGACATACTATGCACACAAATTGTTATTTGCTCCAAAGTACTTTGTAGAAGAAATGAAAAAAGAGAAACATATGTAGATGTGGGAATGAGAATGAGTGACACACACCTTATGTCATGGACCAACTACAGCACCCACCTGACTTCTATCATAACCTATACACAAAAAGGGCAAATGTCTCTTGTGTGTGTGTGTGTGTGTGTGTGTGTGTGGGGGGGGTGAAAGCAATGTGAAAGCACTCCATTACAATTAAGCTCCCCATTCATACCATGACCAAATGTGCTTGTGGTATCAAAAGTAGCCATTCTGCACCAGAAATTACCCCTGTCACTGTTATATTATAACATGTATTATACAATGTAATGTTTATTAATAATATAGGCAGCAGTTAAATTATGTAACTGGTTGAGAAGGAGCTATTTTTAATTACTTTAAATCCTGCTAGCTACTTTAATATTTGCTTCTGAAATGTAACGGAAGTGGAACAGAGAATCAGGTGGAAATAGCCTAGGCCTACTCATTAAAAAAACCTCAACATTACAAGTAGGCTATTAGTTAAATGTAGGCTACTTTAAAGCACTTTCCACCACTATAGCCTACTGAATGCATCACAGGAGATGGCTTTAAGAACATAATATACTGCTTTTCAGTTGTCTTTGGGTCAAATAGGACACTTCTTGACACCTGTCCTGTTCACATCTGGAGACACGTGTTTGGCGCTGCCAAGGGTGACTTAGCGTCACCATTAGCTGTAGTTGGCGGCGTAAGATGGTTAGAAATCACAGCACAGCATGAAACACCAACATGAAGAGAAAATGAGGTTTTACACCATCAGCCTACCTGTGTTCTACTCGCCTCTTAACTTGACAGACGCACCTCCCATGTCAAAGTTAGCAAAGTGTCTCCAAAGTAGTTCAAGTCAAAAGTAGAAGATTTACAATACAACTGGCTCCATTTCAAGAGTGGAGTAAATGGTTTTAAGTTTCGTTTAAACGGCTCAATTGCAGATGTTCATATCCTTTCCTGCTTCGGTGACAAACAACCCGCCGTTTCTGGTCCGCAGTTCTTCCTCTTTGCTCCAAAAATGAAAACTGACCACTTGTTTAACAACAAGTGATAGGCCTACCCTAGCCTACATGTGGCAGAAGTGAAATATAAAAAAGGGCGGTGTCCTGGCAAGACGAGAAAAAATGGTCTGTAGGCTATCTCATCTCGGTCCAAATCTGCGCTGATAAACCGACTACATCGTCGTCGGTTTGGAACCTGACCAGACTCTTTCCGCTGTGAGAATCTCACAAGCGAAAGCTCTCTGCAAGTCCACTCCCAGTAAGTATGATGCTTTTGTTGTTGTTGTCTATTAGTTCTGATCTAAAGGCTAGATTACAGATTTTAAAGTAGGCTAGTCTACACAGCTTTGTCCCACCCCTTATTGTCCCGTACAGGGTCTGGAGCCTGGAATGTGTTCTCATAGCGGTTTTCCTGTTTCTTGCTAAACCTCTCATTTTCCTTTCCCCCCTGTGGATTGCTGTCTGCACTTCACTGACAGGAATGTGCTTCAAATGCCCCACCACATAGCCTAATTACATTTCTGTGTAAAGCAATAACTAGCCCATCTAACCCACTTTGTGCCTTCCATTTTAATCCATAATCCTATTTTTAAATCCAGGGTCCAGTGGAGGCATTATCATGTATTTCAGCAACAGTGATGAACTTAAAGATCCCCTCCAGACATTTTTTTTTTTATTATTTTCATTTGAAAATTCTTTGCTTGGAATACTAATAAGTGTCTGTTACATTTTTTTCCCCACGAAAAAAGTCTTATTACCTTGTTAATAATTACAATTAGGAGTACAATACTATCACGGAGATCTCTGTTTCATTGTCTCTGGCAGCACCTATGGCGATAAGCAGTAATTGCAGGTGTGTTTTTGGATCTCACTTTCTTTTGCCTACTTTGGCGATCTTATACTTAGTCACCTTACTTCCTGCTTTGCTACATCATAATTACTATGGCCACTGTCAAAGTAAATATGAGTCGTAAATGCATCTTGAACAAACAACTTATGGTCCATAAGTTATGGGGTCGTTTTTTGGCAGAGGACAGTCTCGAAACTGCACCATTCTGCAAAGTGAAAATAAAACATCCATGCAAAGTATAACAATAAGCACAACACACTTATGAGTGGAGTGGGATTTTAAGATGAATTTATTTCCTAAACTACTTTATACTACTAATCTGTTTGTAATATATTTAGTGAGTATTGTAAAGGTTGTATCTCCTCAAGTTAAAGAAAACACAACAGTACTCAAGTGCCTTTCTGTTACGGCAGTTGTGGCAGTCAAAATGTCTCTTAATGGTAAAATACATTTGTCTCTTGGAAGTCATGTAGACTCAGCTGTCTGAAAACACTTCATTCAGCAGAGCCTGAGAGAGATGTCTTCATGTCTGTAATATAAATTCCCCCCCTGTTCTCAGGCTGTTATCTCTCAATTTTTGGCTTATGGTTAAAGAAACAGCTGGAAGCTCTCACATCAGCTGTCATGTAGAAAAAAAAGAGCAAATTGTTTTTAAAAACAGTACTTGTTTTTCTTTTCTAAAATCTCTGTGTTTCAAAGAGCCATCTGTTCTTATTCCCTTATGGTTTTTCATACAAATCCTCAATTGTGTAATCTAGCCTACTAGAGTAGAGGAAATAGATTGCTTCAACAGACCTTTCATATTGTGAGTTAATCATATTTGTGTTTCACAGTGTGAGTTAATCATATTTGTGTTTCACAGTGTGAGTTAGTCATATTTGTGTTTCACAGTGTGATACTATATGAGTATGTGTTTACAGTCTAAGACATAGACAGGGCTGAAGTCTAGAGAGGTATGTTTGTTAGCGCTGACCTCAAGTCACCAAGTTCCCCTCTGTGAAGAGGAAGTGAGCCAGAATACAAAAAATGTTATGTGAGATGTTTGTAGACCCGTTCTAGCTTCATTTTCATCTATTCTATGAAACTTTGAATCTTTACACGAAATTGATAGAAGTAATTCCATCAAATATTTTTGAACACATCAAAGTAGCCATTTTGATTTTGTTTCCAATTCTGTATGTACCACCAATAAAAGCTTTTGTTATGTAATGATACTTCACATTGGATTAAAAGATTACAGACCAGGGTTCAAAAGCCATCCCAAGCCCCTCCAGAGAGCGCATTATAGGTTTCTTTAAGAAGCTCAAAGTAACTTTAATAGGAGAGAGTTCCCGAGGTTACGCGCCATACATAAAGCTCATCCATCACAAGCATGCCTCTCAAGGAAATTTTACATTTCTACGTGTCAATACATTCTAAATGTCATAAAATAGGAAAATGTTTCAGGGAGTTGTATAAATGTAAGAGCAGTACCTTTAAAATCTATTTCTATTTCAGTTACTGTACATCAACAAATGTGTATTATGCCCTGTAACCACACTAATGTACAATATTGTGACTCTTTCAGATTACCAAATCTGAGGTAAAGTAAAGTGCAGTGAAAAAAAAAAACCTCACTTGAAAAGCTCAGTGAATTTACTCCAAATACATTTTGATCTGTCTCACACATTATCAAGAAGAAGAAGAACCTGAGCTTTCTGTGTCTGTTGCTTCCAATTTAAAATAAATAACCCCAGAATTGATGCTCTATTTATTTTCTTAGAACAGTATCTAAATAAATATTTTTTTCGGTAACACTTGAAAAATTGAAAAAGTTTGTCATAATAAGAACAGATATTGCAGTTATAGCTTAATGAGTAATAGTTGACATATATACAGAATATTTTAAAATGCCCCGAAGCTAGCTGCACACCGAAAGATATTTCTTGTCTTGACAGATGCTTAATGTATAATGCCCAATGTATTATTAACAAAATATTTCCTGAGTAACATTATGTACAAATAGTTTCTGTGCGTAGATAACTCTGCACATGTGAGGTCTGCTATCGGTGTCTAAAAAATATAGCAAGCAGCAATTTTGGTGTCCAATACAAAGCCCATCAAACATGGTACATTAAGCACCGGCAGACTTAGGACTTGAACATTTCTGAGCAGTTTTTCTTATGATCAGACAAAATGAAAAAGTTCCTTTTTTCTGTAGCCTCACAGCTAACATCAAACAGGCCACAGCCAAACAGTTTGGAGTATTACAATTCTGTCAAAAAGACATAAAAAGACATCCAGCTACATGTTTCATATAGAGAAGATTACCATTCAAAATAAAAATGTTTGATAATACTCAAAATGGTGACTGATTTCATTCATAAAATGCTGTGAAATGGACTTTTACTTGCCCTGGTAGTCGTGTTTGAGGGATTGTAACAAACACAAATACATGCTCAAACCTCATACATGACTTTATCACAGTGAAAAGAAAATAATGCCTCATTTTTGGCTTGATGAACGTTTGGACGCCTTCTGTTTTTTCTCTCGTTCTTTTTCCTTTTCCTCCTGCTGCTTCTTCTCCCTCTTTTTTTCCTCTTTGGCCTCTTTGTACTTCCAGACAGGAGGTTCCAGGTAGCCTTTCTGCCTTTTCTTCTTTTTCACTTTCTTTGGAGTGGGTTCCCCAGACTTTGTCACTTCAATTTTAGGAATACAGCCTGATGGGAAGATGCTGTTCCTGTTTGCTATGCTGTGGGGAATGAAGCTTCTTATGCCACTTAATGGTGGGTCCTGGCGGCAGGAGGTCAGGGATACAGAGGAGGCTGACACAACAGTGGGAGAAGCTGACGTGCCTAAAGAGCCTTTACTGTGGGACACTGTGCTCTCCTCCAACTCCTTTCTGCTGTGCTTTTCAAGCAGTTCAGGGACGGCTAACCGTCGTTTGCCAATCTCTGGGGGGCTTGTGGGACAGAGTGGACGACAACCAGTGGCTATCAGGGGGCTGTGGATGCTTGTGGTCATACGCACCATGT
>NC_045739.1:10263926-10267207 GCF_008692095.1 Etheostoma spectabile
CCATGACTCCATTGTCTTGGGGGTCTTGAGGGAAGCTGAAAGAAAAGTTGTCTTTTAAGCGCTGCCTCAGAGCCTGACAGCCTGTTTTGGTGGCAGTGGCCGTTTCTACCAAATGCTTAAGCTCAGGCCACTCAGGAATGTAGCTTTCACAGAACTGCTCAGCGACAGAATGAGCCTGCAGACGGCGTAGTCTGTTAAAAGTTTCAAAACGTCCTGTCCTAAGGATCCAGTCCTTTAGACCTCTCGATTGGACCAGGTCCATTGCATTTATATCTGCACCTGCATATGAAAAAGGGAGTACATAGCAGGACACAGTAAAAACAAGGGAACAAGTTAAAAAGGATTGGATGCTGAGGGACGTGAGGAAATCAATTGCTCCTCCAGTAAAATGACCCCACCTTGTGGTCACTTTTGGAGCATAGTTCATTGAGTAGATGTATAGCTTAACACTAGAAGTAAATCAGGCCATTTCACAGCATGGTAAAATAGGATATAGGTTGCAGTTAGGTGAAAAACAAAATACTAAAATAAGGCCAGAGTTCTGCGAATTGGTACTAAAACTTTCTAGTTGTTATAATTCAGTTTAACTTACTATTAGAGGAAGATGGCTGTCTTTCAAAGACCCTTGTATTGTGTTAAGGTCAATTTTTACCTGTTTAAAGTTCCGATGTGTAAAAACTATTTACTTATTTTATTGGAACAAGGCTTCATGATAGCCACAGACTTGGCTATTCTAAAACAACAAATTTTGGTTTGAAAATTTGAATTAATTGTAAATGTCTCTAAAAAAAGTAACATATGTGATGTTATGAGTCAAATATGACCTGGCAGAAAATAGTAAGTCCAGCTTTGTAGATAAAATTTATCTCAAAGGTCCCCAACCACACCACCCACAAACCCCATTGTCCTCATTATTGGAATTACTATAAGTGAAGTTATAAACGGGTGGTATATTTTAAGATCAAAGGCTAATGGAGCCAAAATTCTGCTGGTAACATTTAAAAGAGTTTTTACATGTAAATGAATACATAATAAGTTAACTATGAGGTGAAAAACACAATAATGTGTTAACTTATGAATATTTTGTACTGAGTTTAATCATGGGTCAAATTTGACCCGCTAACACAATAAATGTGTGTAACTTTCTAACAAATTACACTGGTTAAAGGTGACCTATTGTATACTGTTTACAGATTCCTACTTTTATTTTGTGATTTTACTAGAACATGTTTTCATGCTTTAATGTTCAATAAACACTTTCTTTTTCTCATACTGCCCATGGCTGCTGCACCTGTATTCCCCCTTTGTATGAGATGCTCTGTTGGAGCGCCTGTCTCTTCAGGCCCCCCTCTCAAAAAGGCCCAGTCTGCTTCCGTGCAGCTGTAGACTGACTGCTACGGAGTATATAGCAGGACTTTGTACTGTGAAAAACCACCAAGAAAGGCTTCTAAACCAAATACTACACAACAAGACATGTTCCAGCGGTTATATGAACTGAAATTTGGGAGAAATGACCAACACTGGCAGCCAAGATTACAGCTACCTGGCGTTAGCATGCAGCTAATGTGACTTGTAACTAGGGCTAGGATAGGGTGACCAGACGTCCCCGGTTTCCGGGGACAGTCCCCGATTTTGGCTACCTGTCCCCGGCTGGATCTGTCCCCGGAAATGTCCCCGGTTTTCACTGTGACTGAAAGACCCGAAATTGGACTGAAAGAAAGAAAAAACTGACAAAACGTAGCCGATAATCGCACACCCTACACACGCGGGCTCCAGGCAGCCAGAGCCAGCGGTGCTCAGAGACGTTTTAGAAGTCGTGTGTTACGATGCTAAAATCACTGATTATTTACATGGAGTCTGGTGCGTTTAGCAAACGCAATTTCGCGGACTTTTATGTTTTAAAAAGGATCTTAATCTTTAACAGAAAGGTCGACCTCCTTAGAAATCCTTCCCATAATGTTGTCAGACACTTTTTTTAATATATATATTATATATATATATTAATCTGAGTCTGTTAGCAGCTAAATAAGCTCTTTAATGAACGTAAACACAAGCTGGACAATTATCCTATTAACTACGATCTCGTTTAATACTTCATCATGTCAAAGAAAAATATGTCCTCAGTAGTTTTTGTTGTATCTGATTCTCAAGGAGCTGTTGCAGAAACAAGCCTTGAGCAGTAAAGCAAAAGCTGTCAGTAGTTCAGTACATTACAACATTATGAAATATTGAGACTTTCTATCTTGAAATATTAAGACTTTCTATCTTGAAATATTAGGACTTTTATTTTAAGTATAAGGATGGATTTTTTATCTTGAAATATTAGGACTTTCTATCTTGAGGTGTAGTGGAGTAGGAAGTAGCAGCAGGGGTGGGTCTAGGATCAGACCTTGGGGGGGGGGGCTCAGCCCCTAATAAGAACAGCTCTAGGTCTAGTGTCCCCGTTTTAAGTTTTACAAAAATAAAAACATTACTTGTTTTAGAGGTAAATATGCTTCTGAGCTGAAAATGTCCCCGGATTTTGTCTGAGAAATCTGGTCACCTTAGGCTAGGACGGTATGGATTTTTTTCTACCGTAGTTGAAAAGCAAGAAATTCCTGCGGTGGTGCAGTATACCGCAACCCCCTTACGAGAGTAGCATAAGTTAGAGCGAGAAGGGCATGGGTGCCTTAAGTGAGTGATGTCAGTGCCCATGTGGTTTGGCGCAAGGAGAGCTAGCAGTAACGGAGAGTAGTGTATGAGTGGTGCTGTGAGGAAAAGAGAGAGGAAAAAAAAATAGCAAAGTTGATGTGAGGTAAGTTAAAAGTGAACAATAAAACAACAAGCTAGAGCTTCTCAAGAGAAGGTGGCTTTATCTGTTGTCAATACTGCTGGTAAAGTGAATGGCGTTACCCCTGACAAAGCTTAAACCTTAGCCTTCAACATATGTTACAGCCTGGGTGCAACTCGTCTAGCAGCTGAGCAGGCAGAGAGAGGAGAGGGCGACCCGGTAGTTTGCTAACTTGGTGCTCTCTCTACCAATATAAGCCGCTCTGCATGCAGGCTGAAATTCAAAAGTGTCGTTTTAATGGGATAAAGCTATAAACAGAAGGAGACTTTGCTAGCTGCTAGGCTAATGTGCAATGGTAAACACTGCAACTGTAATGTGAATGTGTCTACCTCAGCTGAGAATGGAGAAATTTCTTTGCCTTCCCTAAGTGTATGTTGTTATGTGACATGGAACATAGCCCTCCCCAAGTTGCGAAAGGTCGGATTTGCTCCATCTTTTGATAAGTTTTGTT